>NW_009953864.1:771629-806564 GCF_000747805.2 Chaetura pelagica
CTGCTGCTGCCCTTTTGAGGATGTCTCTTTATGACACCCTGTTTCCTTGCCTTCATGTTCTTTTGTGCTGTGTCTTACCCTTGAAATTTTTTCTGCATTAGTGATTGCCGGTTGTCCCCCTCCTGTTGCATTTTCCTAAAATTACCTTTTTTTTCTGAAGAGTTCTAATATTGAGAGGCCACTGTATAAATGCTCCTCCTTCTATGCAGACTGACTTAACAGCTTTGCTGGTCTGATGGTCAGAACTTGGCTTTTTTGTATTTTCTGTGTCAGACTGAGAAACAAAAATGGTGTTTAGGAGCTGCATATTTCTAATAGAAATAGGTAACTAATAGTCATATGTTTTAAAGCAGTGCTGTATCATTTTTGTGTTTGTCTGTTCCAGTTTCTCATCCTCAAAAGGGTCTCCTGCTGTATACCATGGTAACTCAGAGTAATGAGGGGTCTTGTTGGCATTTTTTGAAAATCTGTGCATACCAAGTAGGCTAGAAGATTATATTGGTTTTAGTGCTTTGGTAGTTCTTTCAGGTTTTACTGCCTTTTGCTGGGAAGAGAAAATTTGCCAATTTGATGCACACTGTTTTCCCCCCACCAATAGGAGGAGAAAGGGAAGATAATTGCTTGCAGTTAATGCACCAGCTTTAATCTTTCTCTCCAGCATTTTTTTTACAATGCGTATAGGTTTATTAGCTGATAGTTTTTTAAGACACTGTATATAGTTCATACTTCTCCCTGCCTGTTGCCATGCCTTCTGAAATAATAAAGAACTATTAATACAATGAAGGAAAGGGGGAGTTATAAACTCATTATAATCCTTTCCTTTCTCTTCTGTTCTAAAGAATATGAATGGCTATGCAAGGCCAGCACGAAGCTCACTCTGTCCTTGACTGCTGGTGCAGTGCTCCCCAGCAGATGGTACTTTGGGACAGTGTACAAGAAGGCCTAGTGTAGAATGAGCCTGATGAATTCTCCCCACATCTAGCAATCCACGTAACTGCTTAGAAACTTGCTAATCATATGGAATCACGGCCAGTTGACCTGGTTCCTATATCTCTGAGCCTCTCTTAAGCATACGTACATTTCTCACCTTGATAATCATCTTCCTGTGGAGGTAGCACCACATTCTAAATAGTGTGTGCTGCAGAAAGTGGTTTCACTTTGCTTGCCTAGTGACTTTTTCCTGTGCCCTCTGAGTCTTAAATACTAAGAAGTAATGAATAACTATATTTTCTTTACCTTCTCTCCACTGTATATTTTTCCTCAAGTTCTGTTCTATCTTTTTGTTTATTTCTGTGGTGGGATAACTAGAATTGCAGTGTGCAGGGTAGAAGCATACTGCAGATTTACATACTAGCATAGTTCTATTTTTCTGCTTCTTTTCCTTCTCTTAATTGTTGTGGTGTTCCAGCTGTCTTTTTAACTGTCTTTAGAGTATTTAGCTGCTGATTTAAAAAATCTTCTCACAGTGATTCCAACAGTTGTTTTTGAGTTAATAATTGTTCTAGAGGCCATCATTATATATGTACAGTTAGAATTGTTTTTCCCAATGTGTATATTCTGCATTTATCAAGGCACTGTCTTTCTCTTTCACATTATTGTTCAGTCATTCCTCTGAGATCGCTTATAACTGTATACATCCAGGATTTTTATCCTGAATAATTCACTAACATTAGCCTGTATTGTCATCTCACTGTTTAGGCCTCTTTGAGATTCTTGCAGGATCACACTGATAACCTACATCATTAGGATATTTTGTTTATTTGTATGCTTTATTTTCAGTTACTGATCCTCAAGAGTATCTTCTACCATATCCCATGTTAATTCAATTTATTTAATCAGGGGCCTTGTTTGCAGTTTTGGAATTCTGCGCATACCAAATAGACTGAAGGTTTTTTCTTCACTTGGATCATTCATTCAGTTTGTAAAACCATTTGCATCAAATATTTAGTCAAGAGATGTAATTTCTTTTGCGGGTAACTTTCCAGTACCTTTACCTTGAAAACCTTGAAAAACATTTTCTCTCTAGAAAAATCTGAGCTAAAGTTTCCTAATACTGTTACACTCACTAAGTGGCATACAAAAGTATGCAAACAAAGGAATTAAGTAATAAATTAATATGCTGACTCTTAATTCAGCATTCACATTGCTGAAACAAATTAACTTTATTTGCTTGGCTTTAATACTTCCTTTTCTAAGTTTCTTCTTTGTACATTTTAAGAGAGAAACCTTAGCAAGTAAACAGCTGTTTGTGGGATAAGTGACATTCATTTGTTTTTATTTAATCTTAATTATGTTACTGCAAAATGAGGTAATGTGTCCCATCAAATGGGAAAAAGTGTCAGTAGAAAGACCCTAACAGCAAAATTTCTATCAGATGTCATCTTAGATTTTCACAGCATTTGTTATTATGTTTGGTAACACTGGAGTTACTGAATCTTCACAGTTGAAGTGTTCAGTCTGCCATAACTTCAGTGTTTGTTGCCATGAGATTTCATAGCCCATCACACTTTTCAGTCGAGAAGGCAGTGTTGGGCCAAGCTTCTGGGCAAATGTTCATGCATTAGGATTTGACTGAATAAAGAAAAGCTGTATCTGTGGAAATGGTAGACATGTGACTTCATATATGCAAACAGTGAAAGCACTGATTGTTTTGAGTGACTTAAACAAGGAAGTAAACAGTGAATTTTTCAAGTCTGCAGGTGTTGCAGAGCTGTTTTGCTTAGTTAAATGTCCTAGCAGTGGTGAGGAACTCCAGGAGGACATCACTAAACTCTACAAGCAGTAGTTTTGGATTACAAAAGCCACTGGAATGATAATGGAAAGTAGTTTGTTGAGGGCTACTAAATACAAGGACACAGCCTCTGGCTTAGCAAGTTCCCAAGCAGCAGATATCTGGAGAGTGCTCTTAGGAGTACCCTTCTGCGTGCTCCATCCTCATCTCCTTCCACAGGTTCACTGCTGCCCACTGATGGTCAGCAAGGTAAGTGTTCTCACACTGTACAGCGAGTTGTAGACTCACTTAACATTAAGATCCGTTGCCATTTCAGTGGAGACACACGTGTTGGGAGGAAATGGTGAACTCATGAAAGATTTATGTATTGAAAGTATGAGTAAGTACTTGGGAATCTGCCTTCTCAGTGGCCCTGGTTGCATTAGGTGATCATGGAGGCAATCCCTCTGTACTGCTGCAGTACTTTTCAGAATGTTTGTGGTTGATTTTTAGGGACTTGAACAATTGGAAGCCTGCATCACAGCTCCTTCTAGGAAGGGATTTTAAAACTGAATTCTGAATTATTCTAACAAGTTACTGCTTTTCTTAATTCTGTTGTAAGTACTATTAGTAGGCTAGAATCTAGTGATGTCAACAGGCCTGCTGCCATAGTCGTAGATGAGGATCTGGTCTCTGTAGCCTACACCTGTTTAGTCTGTAGCAGATCTGTAGGCATTATAGCAGGTTCAGGGAACAACTCAAAGGAAGTGCTATTCTCTGGATTCACTGTTGTTGCACATGATATTATTAATGCCTTTAATCTTACAACATTCCCTAGGCAAAAGGGCCAGAGAAGATGTAAATCTAACTGCTCAGATATAACCCTGATGCTGTTTACAGTACCTCAGGAAATCTTTCCTGTCTTGATTCTCAGTGGTGGTCTGGGGAGGGGGAATTCGAGACATACATATACGTTTGTTTGCTTTGGTTTGCTTTTGAAGATTTGATTGCCAAGGAATGCTTCCAATTAATTTTTGGCATAGCAGTATATAAGTTAGCATCTTAATTCCTTTGGCTTTGCTTAGATTTATGTACATCATATTTAATATGTGGCAAAAAAATGGATATGATCAATTGTTTTCTGGTTTCTTTGGACTATAGTCATGGGCATAAACATAGGCTGAGCATTTCTACCATGTACAAGAAAAGAATGAAAAGCAAGGAGAGAGAAGAGCCTTGGTTTATACATTTTTCAGTTTGATTTCTTTCTTCTTAAGATGAAGGGAGCTAAGAGTTGCGGTGTTAGCTGATTCATGATCTGCCAAAATCATTTTGACTAAAAGTGGGGAAAAAAGCCACACCTACAAAAACTCCCAAAAACCAAAACATGTTTTAGCTTTGAAAATATGGAAAAGGAAGGAAATGTAAGTGGTGTCTAAAAAAAATAATTTTACCACAAACCTGGCAGAAATGTTTCCAGTTAAAAACTGAAAAAGAACTCGGTAAACATAGATGAAAAATTTAAGTGCCACATGTTAGTCTAACTAAAATAGTCTCTGCAAATAAATTCTAGTGAGACTAGTCAATCTTTGGATACATGTCAAGAAATGGATGGCTTCATCTAAAATTTTAATTTGGTTCTGAGCATCCATCACTTACTTTCACTTGTCTAAACTGTTGGAAGAGATGAAATATCGCTGTATGGGAAGAAGCCTGAAAAATCCCTACGCAGAGTAGAGTTGCCTTAATTCTGTGTGCAGTACCTGATGCTCATTACTTTTCATTTCCTACTTGGTGATGAGCTTCTCTTCACCCCTCTGCGCTCCTGGTGTGATAATTCTCATTTAAAATGCAAGTCTACAGTCCATCTGCTGCAAGGCATCTTGAAATCATTTGGAAGTGATGTTGTTCTGGAGACAATGTCTTGGAAGAATTTGCATTTGGTAGAAGTAGTATTGGCAGCATAAATACTGATTTCTGTGGTAGCATTTGCCAGCTGGTAATTACAAACAACCCTGAAACATTCAGAATTAATGTCTCTCACATGCCCGCGCAGTAGTTGAGACCAGAAACACTTCTTCAGTGGTGTTAAAATCTCTCTAGAGCAACACCAGCATTTCCTGAGGCAAGATAAGTCTTCTGAAAACATGTGCTTCTTAATCTCTTTGTATGTAGTAGTGCTCAACAAACTGTTTTTTAGTTAATTTTCCAGCAGCTTTTGTAAGCCATACCCTCTTTCTTGCTGAGTTTAGTGATGTTCTTCTGGAGTTCTTTGCCATTGGTAGGGTGTTTAATTGAGGGGCTGTCAGAGAGGTTGGTGAGCGCTGGGGGTCAGTGCCAGAGCTGCAGGTGGTCCTCTCTTCTGGGAACAAGATCACAACCACCTGTCTCAAAGTGCAAATCTGACCTGAAGCTGATGGGTAGATCTGACCTTAGGAAGGACCTGTCTTCTCACTTCAGTCCTCCTACCACCCTGGTTTGGAGCTCTCCCCCTTAAGGGTGTGTAATAATTAGGTAATAATAAGAGTGTATGTCCATTATTTTTCGTTTCCTATGTTCCCTAGTCTTAACCAGTCCAGGAGTTGATGGCTAGGTGAGGGAGAGGCAAAACTGGCTGACTGTTACTGCAACATAAAGATCAGCCTCTCAGAGTAGTGAGCCTTATTTCTGTTAATCTGTGTGGAAATTCACTTTTTTTTAATATATATAACTCTTGTAGCTTTTCAGGGGAGAAAATTACTCTTATTATTCTCTTAAAGCCTTTCAAGGAGGATAGCATGTTGTCAAAGGGAAGAGATCTTTTGGACTGGCCTTAATCTTGGACCCGGCTACAGTATGAAAGCCTTTGCAGGGAACAATTCCTGTAGTACAAAAATATTAAGTGTTACATTTATGGTAGCTATACTCAGGCAAAAGATATTGCAAGAGAAGTAGCAGGTGTGGCAGGAGTAGCTGCTGGAGGAAAAGTGCAACCCCAGAGCACCCTGGCAGGGACAGGTGGTCCCCAGGGCAGCTGCCATCACAGTAGGAGAGGCACTGACCCAGGGCCAGAGCCCATCTGGAAAGAGACGTCTTTGAGTTGGGATGGCAGGGGGCAAGTGATAAAATGACATGGAAAAGTAGTTTAAGAAAGCAAAAGTTTAAGAAAGCGTAAGACTTATCCCCAGAAGTCCACAGTGAAAGAATAAAAGTCAACAGCTGCAAATGGCAGCAAGAGAAATTCTGACTAGATATAAGAAGGAGAAAACCTTCCGTAGTGGTTCAACCACTGAAAAAGATGCCCAGAGTGTTTTGCAGTCCTCGTCCTTGGAAATACTCAAAGTTGACACATCAAGGCACAGCAGTGTTGCCCCACTTTGAGCACGAGGTTGGACTTGTCACTCTAAAAAGTCCTTCCAATTTAAATTACTCTGTAGTGCTATGGAGTAAGAAGAATTTAATAGAAGTATCAGTAAAGAATGTAGAGAGGTGTTGTGGGATGTTTATATTTACCCTCTTCCGTAACACAAGACTGGAACATCTGGTGAAAACAGAAGGTAATAGAAGGAAATATTTATCATGTGCCCTTTCTCAGGTGAGCTACAAAGATATCACAGAAGTTTTTTTGGTACATCTTGTAGCAAACTGACTGGTTCAAGTTTATATAGAGAGTTTTTTTTATGATCACGTACCATAGCAATGTGAGAACCCAATGAAAATTCCTTCAGTTGCACTGTAGTATCTGGCTTCCCTCACAGGTTGAAACACTCCTGAGCAGCTGGCAGTCTGGTTACCCTCTGAAATACTCATATGATACCTTGCCATTTTGCCTAGATTCCTGTCTCTGGTAGGATAGCAGGGAGAGAAAGAAAGGTGGAGGTAGAGACAGGGTGCTGTCAGTGGAATGTGGCAACTGGTAAAACAGTTAAATCTCTGTTCTGTAGTAGTAGTTCTGCCTCTGTTGCAAGCTTCACCTTGGAGCCCAGGCCATGGGTAACAAAGTTTTGTGCTGGTTAACTGACAAAATGCTTGAAGTTGAGACTGCAGCCAGAATGTGAATAAACCTCCTTTCCCAACTTCTACCAGCAAGGAGAAGTTTATTGCCTAAGGTTATTGACAGAGTTTGAACCCTGTATTTACTCTCCAGGCCAGCTAGGTACTAGCTTGTAATGCTTTTGGATTTCCAGACTGTACTGCTCACCTTCTGACTCCAACTTAAGACACATTCTTGGAGAAAAAATTAAGAGCTTTGGGGAGGGACAAAGCTGACGACTCCTTCTTCCGTCATGGTTCTGTAGAGGTGAATAATGCTGTTTATATGAGCTCAGTTGTGATTTAGACACTACAGCTGTGTTAATTTATGATCTTGTCATAGTGAACAAAAGCAGCTTAAGTGTTTACTTCTATAAGCAGCCTCTGAAAAAAAAAATAATTCTGAAATCATAGAATCATTAAGGTTGGAAGGGACCTTAAAGATCATCACGTTCCAACCCCCCTGCCGTGAGCAGGGAACCCTACCACTAGACCAGGTTGCACAAAACCTCACCCAACCTGGCCTTAAATACCTCCAGGGATGGGGCATCAACAACCTCCCTGAGAAACCCATTCCAGTTCCTCACTACCCTTATAGTGAAGAACTTCCTCCTAATAGCCAACCTAAATCTCCCCTCTTTCAGTTTAAAACCATTACCCCTTGTCCTATCACTGCCTTCCCTGATGAAAAGCCCCTCCTCAGCTTTCCTGTAGGCCCCTTTCAGGTACAGGAAGGCTGCTATAAGGTCTCCCTGGAGCCTTCTCTTCCCTGGAAGCGTTCAGGGCCAGGTTGAACAGAGCTTTGAGCAGCCTTATTAAAGCAACTTACTGCTTATTAAAGCAACTAACAGCCCCAACTCTCTCAGCCAGTCTTCATAGCAGAGGTGCTCCAGCCCTTTGAGCATCTTGGTGGCCCTTCTCTGGATCCTCTCCAACAGCCCCTTATCTTTCCTGTGCTGATGACACCAGAAATGCACACAGCACTCCAGGTGGGGTCTGACCAGAGCAGAGGGGCAGAATCCCCTCCCTGGCCCTCCTGGCGACACTTCTTTTGATGCAGCCCAGGATGCATTTTCTCTCTGGGCTCCAGCACACACTGGTGGCTCATGTTGAGCTTCTCATCAACTACCACCCCCAAGTCCTTCTCCTCAGGGCTGCTCTCCAGCCATTCTCCTCCCAGCCTGTATTTGTGCCTGGGGTTGTGCCGACCCAGGTGCAGGACCCTGCACTTGGCCTTGTTGAACTTCATGAGGTTGGCTCTGGCCCACCTCTCCAGCCTGTCAAGGTCCTTCTGGATGGCCTCCCTTCCCTCAAGGGTGTCAACCACACCACACAGCTTGGTATCCTCAGCCAACTTGCTGAGGATACACTCAATCCCACTGTCCGTGTCTCCAACAAAGATGTCAAACAGCACTGGTCTCAGTACTGACCCCTGAGGGACACAACACTCATCACCTGCCTCCATTTGGACACTGAGCCATTGACCACAACTGGGTGTGGCCATCCAGACAATTTCTTGCCCACTGAGTGGTCCATCTGTCAAATCCATGCCTTGTCAGTTTGGAGACCAGGATGTCATGTGGGACAGTGTCAAAGGCCTTGCACAAATCCAGGTAGATGACGTAATTTGCTCTGCCACCATCCACCATCTCTGTATTCTTGTTGTAGAAGGCTACCAGATTGGTCAGGCATGACTTGCCCTTAGTGAAGCTATGTTGGCTGTCACCAATCCCAAATAATGTTGGATTGTGTTTCCACCTGTGTGTGGTCATCCAAGAGGAATTGCAGGCAGTTCTTACACCCAGGGGGTCAGTTTAGTTTTTATCCATGGGTATCTGCAGTGTTTACCGCTCGGGGTAATACATGAACAAATTATTCTAGGCATATTTTAAGGACAGAAAGCTGGCTTCAACTCAGTGCATGTGAGATGAGGTATTATTGAGAAGCCCTGCAAGGCAGTTGGGTTCCTGTTAGACCCTTAGTGTAAGCAGAGGTGCAGAGGTCCTAATTTTAAACACTCAACTTTCCCTTTGTATCCGCTTTTACACTTAGGACCTTTTTCCCTAGTGCAGCAGTATCACCGCTGAGCTACAAATGTCTTCCTGCTGCTGTGTACTCCTGCTGAGAAGCTGTATTCAGTGCACAAGTAGAGTCATGGAATCATGCACTGTTTGGGTTGGAAGGGACCTTAGAGAATATCTAGTTCCAACCCTCCTGCAGGGGCAGACAACCTTCCATTAGACCAGTTGTTCAAAGCCCCATCCAGCCTGGCCTTGAATACTTCCAGGGTGGGGTCATCAGCAACTCCTCTGGGTAATCTGTTCCACAACTTATTTATGAAGTAAACTTCTGCATCTCAGATTTAACTATGCCACTACTCTGTGGAGGTATATGTGTTGGTTCTTAATTAAGTTCAGGAACCAAACATGGAATTTTGGTTAAATTTCTTAATCCCTGAATTGTTTTGTTCTTCATTACCTGGTATGCAGTAAACATAGCTGCTGGACTTCAGATTTCTCAGAAAAACAAGCTGCAAGAGTGCTTTGAGGAGGTTATGAAAATCTGTCATACTGCAAGCTTTGCCAGGTACTTTGGCACTTCCTGTGTAAGAGAACATAAGGACGTGAGTTGAGGTTGATCTGCAGGCTTAACAGGCTGGAAAAGTGCAAGTGCACCTGGGTTGGGGCAATTTCCAGGATCAGGACAGATATGGGGGATGAAGAGATTGAGAGCAGCCCTGCAGAGAAAGACTTGGGGCTACTGATGGATGAAAATCTGGACATGAGGCATCATCTGCTTGCAGTCCAGAAGGCCAAACATATCTTGGGCTGCATCAAAAGAAGCATGGCCAGCAGGTCAAGGGAGGTGATTCTGTCCCTCTACTCCGCTCTGGCGAGACTTTCCCTGAAGTGCTCTGTCCAGCTCTGAAGCCCTCAGCACAGGAAAGGCATGGATCTGTTGGAGTGGGTCCAGAGAAGGGCCACAAAAATTATCGGAGGGCTGGAGCACCTCTGCTGTGAAGACAGGCTGAGAGAGTTGGGATTGTTCACCCTGGAGAAGAGAAGGGTCCAGGGAGACCTTATAGCGGCCTTCCAGTATCTCAAGCAACCTATAGGAAAGATAGGGACAAACTTTTTGGCAGGGCCTATTGGAACAGGACAAGGGGTAATTGTTTTAAATTGAAAGTGGGTAGCTTTAGATTAGGTACAAGGAGCAATTATTTTAATATGACAGTAGTGAAACACTGGAACAGGTAGCCCAGAGAAGTTGTGGCTGCCCCCCTCCCTGGAAGCGTTCAGGGCCAGGTTGAACAGAGCTTTGAGCAGCCTTATTAAAGCAACTTACTGCTTATTAAAGCAACTAAAGATGTCACCCATGGCAGCAGGGGTGGATTGGACTAGATTATATTTAAAGGTTCCTTCCAACCTGAACCATTTTGTGATTCTGTGTGTACAGGCAGTACTTAAATTGTGCTGTTTTCGGGGGTCAAATTTCAGACCATTGGGTCACTTTCAACAGTATTTTTGAAAGCCTAAGCAAAGAAATAATATTTACTGAAACACGTTTGACTTAGAAGCTTGATGTCACTGTAAATAAGACCTTTGGAGGGTTTAAAAAGAAATACAACGTTTATAGTCTCATTTATGAATAAGCTATCATTTTCACAAAATACCAGACTCCATGTTAGATAGTAGGAAGAAATTTCCTTGTAATCAGATTCTGGTCTATTTTGCTTACTGTTGTGTATCTGACACCTCTTCATGAGGCAAGATGAGCTTGTGAACAAGGGAGAACACTGGCTGATACTGAATTAAAAATACCAAGTCTTCAAGGCTAATTTCCCTGGCATTTTTTTGAGTGTTTCTTTTCACTTAGATATGGGAAGACAGCTGTCCTTCAGTGTCCTTGGTTTCTGCTAGCAAACCATCAAGTGTACTCGCTATGTTACTTTGGTTGTTGTTGCTTGATCCTGGAGCCACTTTGTAGACCTCAGTTGCAAAAGAGTAAAAGCACAGATAGATGAATAATCTGTCTGAGGATAAGCAGTGAAGTATAGAAGGTATTGTGCTTATTAAGTCTCAGTTCCTCAGAAGTAGTTGTCATCCTCATTTAACAGGCTAATGTTGGAGTTCTCTCTCCTATTGTTTGTATACATTATTAGCAGCTACACTAGTAAATGACAGGGACACCGAAGTCCAGGTTTCATGTCTGCTTTTTTGGAAGGGGAGAAAATCTTCATTCTGTGTACCACCTAAGGGTAAGTTAGAGGTTTGCTGTGTTTGCAGTAAGATTTTTATGGAATGACAGGAAGAGCAAAACTACCTAACAGGAAAATAGTATCGTAAAAGCTGTATGTTTGATGGAGAAGGTATTTTGAAAGAGAAGAGGTATGTGTTTTAGTTAAATTAACACATGTTCTTTCACCAAGGGACTGCCTGTCAGGTTTAATTTGAAATGAAGCCAGTTGTTAGTCTTACAGCTTGATGTGCTGGGGAACATGATAAATACATTGGTATCAAAATCGTTTTCAGTTCTATTATCTAACTGTTGTTTGTTTTAATGAGAAAGAAAGAGCTGAAACATGCATGTTTTTAGGAACTGCTGCCTGTAAATTTTACTTATGTAGAAATAATGCAAGTTTTTGTACTCTTTTTATCAAATGTTTCAAAAAATCGTTGTACTCTTGTTTCATAAGCTTTTCTAATTATCAAAAGCATAAAAATATTGTTAGTTCAGGTGATAGGTTAGTGGGTTTATTCCTATGTTTCTGGTCCTGTTAATGTTGCCCTCCCTACCCTAGTGAATCGAGGACAGGGAGCAATCCAAATTCCCTAAACTATCAAGATGTAGAACTAAAGCATTAATTTGCATTTTTGGTCATAAGAGATTTCATTAGAATCACTTGAACTTTAAAAGAACTAATTGCAAGCTTATTTTACAGTTGGATTAAAAGGATAGCAAGGTCACTTTCTCTGATCAAAGCAAAGACTGAAAAGAACTGCTTGGCAACTGGCATTGATGAACTTGGAACTAATTGTATGAATCCTCAAAGTTTTATTGTTATCGCTTCAAACTAGTGTAATTAGGCATTACCTTTTAGGCAGTCAGAGAATGCAGTCGGTTCTCTCTAAAATTAAAATCAGCTTGCCAAACACTGCTGTGAGACTGGCTTTGAAATAGAAAAGACAATAGTTTCTCAGGAAGGTAAGACTTCAGACACTGGTCTGGATTAAGTGCTGTCCTTATTGGCAGCTGTCTGTACTGCTGCCACCAGTTTCTTTGCTTTGTTCAGCAGTTGTTTAGATTTTCTGAAAAAGTGACAAGTCTGTCAGCTCATGCCTTGTGACAGTGGCCAAAACTGCACAAAAGAACCAGAAAGATTTTTAGTAAAACTTTCAAGTTAAGTTGATGCTTACATGTATGTTGGCATTTGTTTCCTTCCCAAATAATTGTGCTTTTTTTTTCTCTCTCTCTCTCCTTGTACTCTGCTGAGTGTTCTGGAGTGGTACTGGTTAGTTCCAGCAGGGAATTGTTTCACTTCCTGAAGTTCCTTTTTGATCCTGCAACAAGAAGTAAACCAATAGAGGATCCTGACTGTAGAAATAGCCAGAAATAGCGTCTCCAGCCATAATTTATCAGAGGTAGATAATAAGTGGAAGAATTTAAGATCCTGAGGGGATGATTATCTTTCTAGGATGAAGGGAGGTTAGGAGAGTAGGAGTAGGCTCTTGGAAGAAAATTCTGTAATTGTCTGAAAAGATAATGGGAAGGTGGAGTTGTTTTAAGCGTGAGAGAGAGACCCGGACTACACTAGATAGAAAACTGAGTCAGAGGCCTACTGGAGTTAATAAGGAGCTAAGTAGAAAGAAGGAGAGGAAGGAGGAGATCAAAATCAAGCTAAAAGTGAAATGGCAGAAGGGATTAAATATGAGAAACAGAAGGAAGTGCAGGAAAGCGCATTTAGTTCTGTTTCTCCTTCTCCTTTGGAGCCGGGAACTAGATACATAAAAGAGGTTAGCGGAGTATCCTTACCTCTGCAGTCCTGGCCAGTGCAGAGGATTTCAGCTCACTACTACTATCACTTGTCCTTCTGGCTTAAGTAACTAATACTCTCAGTGAATATAACAATCTACAAATCTTCATCAGTGTCATGCAGTCTGTCTTCCCACTTTGCTTTTTAAAAGCAAACTTGCAGAAGATTCATCCCATGAAGGCTTGCCTTGCACCCCTTGTTAAAGTCATCTTCAGAACAAAAAAGCCAGCTATCTTCCTTTTCCCTACCCTGCTGCAAGAAATATTTCAGGTAGCCAGAATAATACTACTAGGTTACACTAAGCTTGAAAAAATAAATCTGCTTAACCTTCATTGAGCTTTGGTGATTTCCTCTAAAAGCGGCAGAGCTGTGGAAAACCTGTCCATTCTTTTAGATATGTTTGTGAATTTAATAACAATTTAAAACTTAAATTCCCTGAGTTATTAAACCATCACATGTAAAAAATACCAGTCAGAAGCTTCATATGTGCAAAAATGTCTTATAGCACCAATAAGACTTCAAACAAACAAAAATCCCACTTAAAAAAACCCCCAAACCTAAGAATTAGGGTTAAATCTGGTCCCATTGACATACTGACAGAATTGAGTTGCATGATGAGCTCTCAGATCTTCTTCAGAACTTGCTTTAATTCACAGAATATATGCTGTAAAGCAGCTACTCACTCAACCTTTTATAATCCGCATTGAATTTCCTGCGCTCTAGTTCCTACTTATTACACTTCAAACGTCTTTTTTCACAGTAGTCTCTGAATAATTTCCTTGTGGCCTTTTTCATGGTGTTTATAAGTAGTGCTTCCAACATTGGTTTATTTTAAAAACATTCTTAAGGTATGAAGAGTTTGAGTTTAATGTTGAAGTGCAGAGAGTACAATTAATTTGCTGGCCAGCTTGACCCTGAGACCCAGTTATACTAGAATACTTAGCTTGTATGTAGCTTTTTGTAACTTTGCCTTTATTTCCGCTGGTTATTCTGTCTTTGAGTCTCATGTTAAGCACCATAAACAAAAAAGATAGTCTGTGAAAAGCTTGTGTATGTGATTTGCTAAATATAGCTTTGGTATTTTCTCTGGGAAATCATTGGACTCCCTTAGTTCTAGAGGGTTTTTCTCTCCTGAGCAATCTCTAGCTTATTTGATAAACTCTTTCCAACTGTTACAGCAAGGGTATCTCCTTCTGCATAACCCTCAATCATCATCAGAGTTCTGTTCTGTCTGCTGAAGAAAGACAGGCTTATATGAAGATAAAGTATAAAATAAATTAATTCGTTGATGCAATGCAATTTGTGAATTCTGTTTATTAGTAGACAATATGAGTAGGATCATCTAAACTCCATTAAGTAACATCTAGTTCATGCACATGTTCATCTTCTATCAGTTTCACAGGCTTTTTCATTTCCAACAAGCTACACACCATCTAGCAGAATTTTGTTTTTTACGGTGATACATGCTAGATGCGATTGTTATTTAATTTTGGAGATGGTTTCAGGTGTATGCTGATAGAAAAGGTAATGGTGAGGCTTCAGAAATCTCTCCACTGATTGCCAGCTGGATGGGAAGAGATGAAGAGCTGTTGATGAGATAACTGGGAGGAAAGTGATCACCATGTACTTTCTGCAGTCATTAGCACTTTTCCTAAAGAGTTGCTATTGTCCACTACTAGAAACAATTACCAGGTGCAGATTGCCTGGTTTGAAGTAGAAGACTTCTAAGCTTCTTATAAACCATAGCATGTTAGGAACACAGTCCAGGCTGTGGATCATAGGACAATTCACATTCAAGAGGACCTCAAGACATCTCTAGTCTAGGCTCAAAGCAGGGTTAAGTGTAAAGTCAGATCAGAATGAATACTCAAGGCTGTATTCAACCTGATCTTGAAAACCTCCAAAGATGGAGGCTACACAGTCCTTAAGGGCAACCTGTTCTACTGCTTAACTGTCCTCATGGCAAGTCTCTCCTCACAGCCAATCTGAACATCTGGTTTCAATTTACTCCCATTATCTCTCACCCTGCAACCCTGCACCACTGCTTAGAGTCTGGCTCTTAGTTTTGACCTCTTTATAGGCATTGGCAGGCTGCCATTAGGTTTTTCAAAAGCCTTGGTTCCTACAGGCTGAACAAACCCAGGTTGAGCCTTTCTTCACAGGGTGAATGATTCAGCACCCTGAGCATCACTCCACTTTATTGATGTCTTATGTTGGAAGCCCAAAACTGGATACAGTACTCTACATGTGGTCTAGTGAGTGGTCAGCAGAAGGGGATGATTTCCAACATGAAATACTGCTGGCTTTATATGCTGCCAGGGAAGATTCCTGGCTCATGTTCAACTTGTTCACCAGTTCAGAAAGGTAGTATATTAGTTGTAAAACTGAGTTTGATCTCTTCTTCAGCTTCGTTATCTTTAATCCGTATTTCATCACTTAGCACTGTGTTAACTGTCTCTCCACTTTACCTTCAGGTGTCTTTCACTCTCACAAATCCCGGTTTTTTGTCTTTCTTTTTTTCATCTGTTCCTGCCTGGTCTGTGAATCTCATATTTTCTGCACTTTTGTCTCCTGGGATTTTCCTCTGTAACAGTGTAACAGAGACAACACAGAAGCAATGATGATAAAACAGCTGGTGTTTTATGTGTTCTTTTTGGGGGTATTGCTGCCTGAGGAAATTGCAGGAGAGTCCCCTTTAGCCCATGAAGCTTTGAGGAATCTTGTACAGGGTAAACTGTGTTTGCTCTGCCTTAGTACGTGCGTAGCAGATAACGTGCAAGCACAAATGCTTTATCTACAAGCACAGATGGTGATCTCATTGCACCTCTCAACATATCTGGAAATTCAAGATGAACTTTTGGTCTTGTGGACCTTTATATATTTCAAATATTCAGACTTCTGTTTCACAGCTGAAGATGCCTACATGTCTTGCCTGTGTCCTTAGGCTAACATGGGAATAATGCTGTCAACTCAAGGCCTCGTGGTTTTTTTGCACCACACCCACAAATGTCCATGGGAACATTTTTTACAAAGAAGTGGCAGTTGAGACTCTCCTAATGGGGTAAAATCTTGCCAGCTGCCTTCCCTGGTAGGGCATCATCCTGTGAGCAGTCCATGTGCTGGATTCACTCCATTCAGTTAAAACACTGCCAGAATGGCACTTGAAAGTTGCTTCCACTCTCACACTTCTAGTGTGGAAGAACAACTTACTTCCCTTGAAGCCGGTTATTTGAATAGCTGGGCTACATCCCTGTTCTCCAGTGGATCAGCGTTTTCTGTAGTAGATATTTTTTCTACCTGCAGAGGATAGGCAACCTCTTTGCAGTACAGGAAGTCAGGCCTTGGTGGGAACTGTCTCGTTTCTGCTATCAGCCATGCATGAATCTTTCAAGAACAATCAAGATGAATTTTTAGAAGAGGTAAAATGCTTTGACTTCTGTATAGCTGGAGATATTCCAGTGAGTGATGTCATGTCAGCCCCGCTCTGTGACTTCTGCTGTACATCTCTCCAAGGTCTTCATCTTTTCTGCATTTATCTCCCCTTAGCTGATGAATTCCAAGAACAATTGATCACAGCTTAGCTGATCAGTCCACTGATTTTAAGGTATCTGAGAGGAACAGAGGTAATTTTTTTATAGGATTTTTGAAATTCAGAGTATAGTAATATAGAACATGTGAGATTATCATCCATCTGTTGCAACCAAACAGTTCAGCATTTCAGAGAGCACTTCTTGCCACAGATAAGGGATTAATTCTCATTAAGACAGACATTATTTTGGATGAAGCTCTCATAGTTAGAGAAAGTTGTCTGTAGTGCACGAACTGCATGGATAATGCCAAAGTACAACACATGGGTAACTGTCCAGCTATGCGTTGAGTATGTATATGGGGGGCTTTTTGCATTGGATTAATAGACCTGAACACAGAAAAGTAGAAGGCCTTAGGTTACCTTAGTGTGGTTTTTCTTTAGATAAGGTCTAGAGATCGGGACTGTTGTGTAATCATGAGGATAACTGTCTTGGGCAGAAATTTTAATTCAAAGCTTTGTATTTTCAACAGAAAAAAAGTTGGTCCTGTGTCTTCTAGTAAGGGAAGCTTGTTATTTAGTTGGTATTAGTCTAATTTAGGAAATGTGCTTTTTTTGGTTTTCTGGCTATGGAAACCATCTCAGCCAGAGCAAGCTTTGATGTGAAGATTATTATGTATTCCTTTTTAAGGGCATGTTGTGGGTTCCTGTGTTCTAGCTAAAAACAAGATGAATCAGGCTCACTAAAGTAAAAGGTAGACAAGTGCCGGGCCTTGGGTGTTGTCTACCTAGACTTCAGCAAGGCTTTCAATGCTGTCTGCCATAAGGTCTTTGTAGGGAGGATATGATGAAGTGTGGGCAGGATGAGCTGACGGCGAGGTCAGCGGAAGACTGGTTGAATGACTGGTCCCAGACAGTGGTGATCAGTGGCATGAAGTCTAGTTGGAGGCCAGTAACTAGCAGTATACCCCTGGGGTCAGCACTGGGTCTGGTCCAATCCTGTTCAACATCTTTATTAATGATCTGGGTGATGGGGTAGTGTACCCACAGCCAGTTTGCAGATGACATAAAACTGAGAGGACTGGTTGATAACACCAGAGGATTGTGTCCAGTTCTGAGCTCCTTAGTACCAGATGGAGTCAGAACTACTGGAGAGAGTCCAGTTAATGAGGGGCCACAAAGATGATGGAGAGGTTGGAGCATCTCTCCTATGAAGAGAGGTTGAAAGAACTGGGATTGTTTAGGCTTGAGAGGAGAAGGCTCAGTGAGAGCTTATCACTATGTGTACGTACTTGAGAGGAGTCACCCAAGCAGCACATACTGGAGACTGGATGATCCAGGACAGCCGTCTAGCCTTTGCAGTGTGAGACTTTATGAAGGCATCCTCAGAAAACTAGAAGACCACACAGTATAGACTGACAAGATTGTGTGTGAGCTGGTAGACAACCAGCTCTCTGGCTCTATCCTTTTTAATCTGTGCATTTACGCTCAAATTCTTTTCACATTTTCCCAAGGACTATATCAGATGTGTCTGGTTTGTCCTGCTTCTTTGACAGTAGTTACACAGGCCAAGTTACACATTCTACTGAAAATTCACAAGTGGTTTCTTAAGTGCTGCAAGTACTCTACTTCATACTCTTTGCTCAGTTTTCAGAGGTACAGTGTTCCTGTTTAAATCAAGTGAAATGGTGAATGGCTAACCCCTTTGGAAATTGCAGCAAGGTATATTAATGATAATACCCAGACTTCAGGTTTACAGCCTGCTTTGGAAACTGTTGCATTGTGTGCATGATAGATAGCTAATATACTTGAATAAGTTTTCCTTAGATTTTCCAAGGCTGTAAACACCACACCACCAAATTACACCTTCACATTGCTATGTTAATATCTTGATCTGATCCAAAACCTGACCAACCTGAAATAATTAAGAGCCTTCCTGAAGTTCTAAATATGCATTTCCATTTAAAAAGCTCCACTGCATAGTCACACCTGTCAGCCTGATTTAAGTTTGTAATTAATTTGTTCCTCAAGATTACCATACCTAAAAGAAAAGGTAACAGCTGATCAAATTGCTTCATATGCCAAGAGAGAAGGTGAGATAACACTAAGTGAAATCAAAATGAGACTTTCTGAACATTGATTGGTTAATGAGAAAGTTATGAGAGGCTGCCTGCCAGTCTGTGAGACCTAGGGAGATAAACAGGAATTACTTCAGGATGGACTTTCTTAAGAGTTTATTCTTAGCTTATGTTTTGTGTAGTTTTTTCCATTCTGCATTAGCACCCTACTGTTACTTGAAGCTCTGCAAAATGAATGCAGACTAAAATCAACATGACTTCCATTACTTCCACAGGTGATCATAGTTTCCCCTTTGACACAATGCAAGGAAGATCTTTTCTGTCACATGTTACTGTCGTACCATGCCAGCCCAGAGCAGATACAGAGTTGGCCACTTCCCATGTGTTCTTCTTCTGCTGTGGACAGTTGTGGGCTTTCTATTTCAAATGCTGAAGTCATAACCTTTTGATTCATCAAAGACTGAAGATCAAGAGTGGTCTATATGGAAGCTAGGGTTCTGGAAATAGCAGAGGTACCAGAACTCATATGTAGATATCTCATTGTACATTCGTGCTGGTGGCTGGTCAGTGCTTTTTGTGTAGGAGTTGCAAATCCACCTCTTGGTGCTCTTTTTCAAGAGAGTTAAACTTCCACTGTGTTTTAGGAAATTTTTCCTGATGCTTACTCAGGAGTACTTCCAAAGGAGAGGATCCCCTTTTTTCATCCTTTTATTTTTTTTCCTCCCTTTCCCGATCCTTTCTCTCCTCTCACCTTGGCAGTTTCCTCTCTCACTGAACTTCTGCCCAGTATTCACAGAATTCTTGAACTATTTAACCTTGGAAAGAATGGGCCCTTCTCTTCTTAATTGCACTCACAGATCAAACAGCATGATTGCACCATGTTTTTTTCTGAACTGTGGATTGTACTATTTTCCGTCAATTAAAATGACTGTTTTTCACAGCAGAGCTTCATAACAAAGCTTGCTTTTTTTGCTTTAAGCTCCTGTATACTTTTTTACCTCCTGCTTCTCTTGATGTGTTGCAGTTTTGAATGAAGATGACTGCTGTAATTTTGTGGAAATTTCTCTTTTTGCAACTGAAAGTAGCTAGAAGAGATCCCTCTGATAGACAAAAATGAAATTAAACTTCAGTTTGCAGCTGGCCATTATGTAGCAGCAATAGCATTGCTGTCATCTGGGTGACTAGGGTACATCTCCATGGACTTCTGTATAAAGATTTTAAATAAATATGACAGGAGACCAATACCTTTCTGTCAATTTTAATGTCATAGCATCAAGTATTCAGAGCAAGTATACACAAGAGGTCTGTCTTTTCTCTTGAAAATTCAGGTTAATAATAGGAATGCCACATTGGTTTTTGCCATAAATATAGAGGATGAAAATTAGAAAATTATTTGGCCTTTTGATAAATTAAGGACCTTCTCTTTACACCTGCTCTTTTTGCATTTTTCATGGTGATAATTCCAGAGTGAATGGGTAGGTATTTGACATGAAAAGCCTGTGTTAAATGAAAACTCGAGGTTTTTTTTTTCAATGCCCACTTTTAAAGATTTATCTGTTTTGTAACTTAAACCAGAATTTTGAGCCTTTATGGAGTGTGAGGCCTTTCTCAGATCTCAAATAAATGGAGCACTAAGATGTGACAGATCTAACAGACTGAACTGGAAAATTAGCAGTTGTTTTTTCTTAGGTTAAAAATCACTAGTGGTATTGACATTCGGGAGTTTTTAGTTGCTTTAAGATTTCTGCACCCCATTGAAATGAATGGCTGCTACTATAGAACTATGTTCACATGTAACAGAAAATTGATCTGTTACCCATTTGCATTGTCATGGCTTATATTTTCACTTTAAAAAGCTCGACTTCTATTTCACACTGAGTGAAAGCTCACCACCTAAGAACTCTTAAAATCCTTCAGACTGTAGTGCTTTGAATCCCATTGCTGTTGATTTATTCAAGGTAATTTCCTGTGTTTTCTTGGTACCAAGTTCCAGTCCCGTTCATAGTAGTAGAAGTTTCATAGATGATTGTAATATCTGATGTTGACCTTATAGATTTAACCCTTAAGATAAATATGGAAGGAAGAAACAGCCTGGTCTGATTGTGTTCATGTGACAGCATGTTTCTAAATGGAAAACAAAGATGCTGCCTTTCCAGCCACCACAGCTCAGCAGGAGGCATAGTAATCACAGAATTATTCTGGTTAAAAAAGACCTTTAAGATTATCAAGTATGGTGTTAACTCTACAGAGTCCAGTGCCAAACCATGTCCACCACATTTCCAGGGATGGTGATTCAGCCACTTCCCTGGGTAGCATATTCCAGTGTTTAAATACCCTTTTAGTGAAGAAGTTTCTTCTAATATCCAATCTAAACTTCACCTGGCACAACTTGAGACCATTTCCTCTTCTTCTGTGGCTTGTTACTAGGGAGACGAGACTGACCTCCACCTTGCTGCAACCTCCTTTTCAGGTAGTTGTAGAGAGCAAAGAAGCTTCCCCTCAGCCTCCTCTTCTCCAGGCTAAACAACCCCAATTCCCTCAGGCGCTCCTCATAAGACTTGTTCTCCAGACCCCTCACCACCCTAGCTGCCCTCCTCTGGACTTGCTTCAGCACCTCTATGCCCTTGCTGTCGCGAGGGACGCAGAACTGAGCACAGCACTCAAGATGTGGCCTCACCAGTGCTGAGTACAGGGACACGATAGTTTCCCTAGTCCTACAGGCCACAGTATTCCTGATATAAGCCAGACATGGTAGTAGCGGAATGAAGCAGTTGCTTCCATTCAGTTCAGTAAGTTTTATTAGGGGTTAGAGTGTTTCTTACTATTAAAAGTAAGCTGTTAAGTTGAAACTTATTTTTGGTCTTTATTTGCTTATGAGCTCTAAAGATAAGATTACATACTTAAAGAATGTTTTTTTCTTTTTTCCTATGTCTGAATTAAGAGGAATTCCAGCTTTCAGGACTTAGTTTTCTTTTATTCCTATTACAAGATTTATGCCTCTAGAAATGCCACTTGCCAGCAGAGAATAGAGAGAATTGTGTTAGTAACTTTGGCAGGGTTTGAACTAAAGCAAGTTCCTGACCAATACAGCCAGCTCACACAATCTTCAATGGGATCTGATACTACTGGAATGTCTTCATGATCTTCAACAATGCTCTTTATTGGGTGAAGAATTTCATCACAGTCTTTTCTGCTGTGGATGGAGCTGTGAATAGCTGGTTTTAATCTGCTTTTGCTGTGGGGAGTTTCATACAACAGTAGGATGTGACTGCCGAAAGGATACCATGCAGAATGCATGGTGTAAAATGGGGTTGAGAAGACTCCTCACAGTAGTGCTGTGGCTGTGGAAACATGCACAGTTGACTGTGTGTCTGCAGTGTAGCTTGGGGTAGTAAGAAGTTATATTGCAGTTCTTCAGAGCAGTAGGAGAGTGAAGACTGCACATCTACTGAATTAATAATGGCTTGAGAAGTCAGAAAGCAAGATTCAGGTACAGACTTTTAACAGGAAAGTTTTGGAAATTCTGGGTCACTGCTGTGTGTCTCTGAGACAAACACAGATTAACCTGGGCAGGAGGGTAAAGATTTTTACCTTCTCATTAGCTTCTGCCTTCTGTGTCTCCTTCATTGCACTGACATCTTGTATTCCTAGTACAGCATCACAGTGTTTTTCCAGTTCCACTCCATAATTCATCTGCTGGAAGATGGAGGAGTTACAGAAGTGCTGCAACTAAACTAGGTAATGTGTCTCTCTAGCTGAGACATTGTAGTGCGGGTCCACAGCCATGATATTCTCCATATGGAAGTGTGCTACTGTCATGGAAGCATGCACAAGGATACACTTCAGAACTTGACTAGTATATAGAAGATTTGGTCCTCCCTCCCCTTTGTGCCATGATCTTTGCTGGCCATTTTGCAAATGCTTAAAGTCTGCCCTACTTCATTCCTGATTTTAGAGTTTCCTTTGAGTTGTGTCACCATTTAAGTACTGCTTGCTCTATGTCAGTTTTCATAGCTCTCATTTTTCCACAGTTAAATGACTGCAGATATTAAGTGGGCTAGTGCTGTGATTGTCTGCCTGTGAGAAGTTTGCCATTGATGTTCACCAAGAGCTAACGTAGATACTGTGATAACAGGGTTGAACCCTAATAAATAAGCCAGCAGTTGGAGAATTATAGACTATTTGTAAATCCTCTGAGTCTATAGAAAAGGTGAAATACTTAAATCTTCGTATTTTCGTCAGAAGAAGGCATGAAAGAGCAATTTAACCTCTGATAGCAATGTCATGTACAACCATATAGATAAGAGATGGTGGATATCTTTCTTAAATAATTTTCTTTTATGGCTAACAGGTGCACTAAAACCAGATAAATGAAAGGCTGGTGAGATTAATCAGTCCATATGCTGCAAATATGTTGTCAGTTAATGTAAGAACAATGAATGTCAATCAGTTGTTATTAAATATAATGACCAGTGATTTACCACCTCATTAAAAGAGCAGGATACCCAATTTGCTTGTATGTGAGTAGCAAAACAAATAGTCATTAAAATTTCCTGACAGGGCATTGAGTTCATAAGGTGTATCAAGACACAGACTAACACATGGGAACAAGAACATTGTTTTCCAAAAGTAGTGTCTGTAGGGCTGTGTATGAATTTGTGTGTGTATGTGTACTGCATTTCATCAAGATTTGGCATCAAGGAGAAGTCTGGCTTTTTACTCATTTTAGCATTTGCTGCAGCACCTGGATTTCTTTGAGGTGTTCCCTTCTTACTGTGTGCATTACTCAGAGGTTCAACAGTGCCATCCTGTGGGTGATCTTAAAGGTTTGAAAGCTATGGCAGATAAATAAATTACCTCAACAGGATAAATTATCATAGAATATCAGATAGCGTATGTCCTCATGCAGTGAGCTAGAATATTTCCCTCTGGTAGTCAGTCAGACTAATTATTACTTTTCTCTCCAGAAAATTAATAACCTAAATGTATTATAACCAATGGGAAAGTATTTCAGGCAAGCTGGTGAGCAGTGTGCTTGTTAGTTTTACTGTATTGGTGAGAAATGTCTTTAATCATCTCAATGTGTTTTTAATCATCTTGGAATTTATTTTCATGGACAATGCCAAAATCAAAGGCAACTGTGTACATTCAAATAATCACCCCTATAAGTAAGTATCTGGACATCTTTAAAGTGGCATTAGACTGAAACTAAGACTAGTTAGCTTTCATGTTTTGAAACAAAAAATTAGGAATTCCCAAGCAACCTTGAAGATTAAGCTGGATGGTTTGAACGACTGGCCAAAATGCTTTTAATTCTGGAAAGATAAGAGAAGGATTAAAGTCTGAAGTTTTCTTGACTGAAAGTGAAATTCTGCTCAGCATATCTGGAGAACTTTCTGTTATTGGAGTGAATATCATGCCAGGACAAGGCAGAAAGTGACAAAATTTGCTCTAATTAGGGAGCAGTTGGAGCATCAGTGGGTAACTGCTGATCATACTATTTCATATATGTTTCTGATATTGCTTGCCTAAGCAGCTTGTTAATGAGAGTGAATGGTATGTTTGCAAATGAGTAAGGAAATAAAGGCCAATCTGCTCAGTAGAAGGTTCTGCTCATTTTTCAAGTGCCTGCTGTTTCAGGGTGCTGGGAGAGTGAAGTGCATGCTGTCCACTTGCTGCCTTTGCCCGGTGGTTCATGGAGTTGGGTGCAGCTCCAGGTTCTGTGTAGGTGTCTCTTCAGTTTGCAGCCTGTCACAGGGATTCCTCCTGTGCTTGCCCCAGCTAGAGGCCAACTGTGAGTCGCAGTACATGCCACTGGATGATTTGATTAAAGAAAACAAGTTACAAACTCCACTCTTATCTTTGATAGTTAAAAATAACTATTTTTGGTTCCTAAGTCTTTGAAAAAACATGTCATGCTGTTATTTGTAGATTTCATATGTCTGTTTGCCAGGCCCACTTAAACAGCAAAAGATGATCCCCACTGATAAGACATATCATTAATTCCCACAAGTATGAAGAGACAAATATTAATAATTTCCTTTTAGGAGTTTAATGTAGTTTTAAAGGATGCAACATTTTTTTACCTATTTCAACAAAAAAATCTACTAGCTTAACAAAAGCCTTGTATCTGTGTTGTTCTGTCCTTTTTAAAGTAGGCTAACCTGTTTTAAGTGTTGGCACATTGGGCATCTTGACCTTGTGCTTTCACCCTCATTTACAGTATGAAGATGAATTTGGGGGGAATCAGATGTATCAGGAAGATAATCTCTTATGATATTTAATAGAAGGCAGAAAGGGTAATGACATATCAAAGTTTAACCTCTGCACAGAGGAGATTTCTTTGTAGTCCTGATCAGTTTAAGGATAACTTGAGTCCTGGAGCATCAGCATTCACATAGCACGTTTCTAATCTGACTGATGTAAATGGGTTTGCATCATATAATTTGAATCTCACTGAACTCTTGATCTTGTCATATTTTCAGGAGGTTCTACATTTAGTTCCATGGTATATTAAAGGTAGCTGCTATTATTAGTTTTAAGTGCCTTCTGCTTTCTTTACTTATAATGTAAAGAAGGAATATTCTTCACTCTTGTATACTGTCTGCAAATAGTTCCTATCTCTTTCCTCAGGTAGAAGGTTCTCCATGCTCTCTAACCTGTTTTTTCCATCTTTATTTCTTCTCTGATTCTTTACTTACAGTGTTCCTGGACCAAATAACAGTATTTTAAATGAGATATACTGTGAGGTACTATTTTTACTATTGCTTTTTCTTATTCTTTATTTGTCTTAGCATTTTGCTTTTTTATGTGAACCCAGTGAATGTGGAGCATGAGCTTTCTACACCGGCTGGCTGCAGTAAGACCCATTTCCCTGTCCAGGAGTTTATAGTTCACATGGGAATGAATTATGCCTATACATGGTTTTGTTTCCTGGTTAGTCAGCTCTAAATGTAGGTTTTGTTTTGAATTGTACTGTGAGCGATACTCATAGTCCTTCCTCCAGATTGGATCTGCCTTTCAACATGCCACTGGAAACCAGCATCAGATTCAGATCCATCCCATCAGGTGATGGTGCTTTAGGTGGTTCAAGTGCTGCAGACAGGAGAGTGGCTGTAGGTGTTCATCCTATGCTGTAGGGGCATTTGGGACCACTCCTAAAAACTGTGAATCTTTGTCATCTCTATTTCTGTACATGCATAGCCTCATGTCTGTGTGCACATACACTGTATGTATAGATAGATAAAGTTGATAACTATAAGATCTCCTGTTAATTTATAAAACAAATTTCTTTAGTTTCTCTAGTTTAAATGGAGTTGGATAAATACTCATCTGTGCTATGTATGTTCTGTGGCCTGTAGGAGATTTCACAGTAATTCCAATGTCACCATGTTTGTCTTTACAGTAATGTCTGACAAACTTCAGTTTAACCAGTCCCTCTAAGGTGAAGGCATACGATTTTAGTATTATTAATGCCTCAGCTTATCTAGCTAATGGTCTTTTCAAGCATTCCATCTCTCTGTGATTTGCTTCCAATGCCAGATAAAAATATCTTATTGAAGCTAAGTATTATGAAATAATAGAAATCTTTATTTTATTTGAATGCAATCAGGATAAATTAATCCAGTAGAGAAGCTGATGTTAAACAGGTGCAGTTTTGAGCAGTTTCGCACATGTAAAATCAGCGTAAGTTCTTTGAATGCTCAGATCTCAACAGATGTTCTTCTCCTCCATATGTTATAATAAAATAAGGATTTGCTCTGAAAGTATTGACACGCATTCTAAGTAGTCTTGGCAAGCACACTGTTGTGTTCCTTACACAATGTCGGCTGTGGCTATTATTTAACTTTAAATAAATGTGTGCACTAAATAGCTGTAAAGCACATATATGAATAAACAAAGTCAGGTTTTGTCAGAAAGTAGTATTTCTTCACTTTCTTGTTTTACTGATGCTTAGACAAAGAATACTGTTCAAAACAACATCTGTCAAACCGATTTTCATCAGATTTAGTATATCCTCTAAGCAACCATCACAGTTTACAAAATACCGGAAATGTAGGTTGTGCTTTGCATAAAACACCAATAGAATTTAAAGCACTTGAAAGTGTTTTGCAAATGCATCGATGATAGCCTGTACGTTTTCTCTATTTTTGTTTCTCTTTTCAGTAGGTTCTTGGGAAAGGTAGCGAGTGATGTTGCAACACTGCAGTCTCAGTAGATGTCCTAGGGTGCAATTATGGAGTCATCGTCTTGGCAGCTAATCTGGGTCCATAAGTGCCAATGGTTTGAGAGTCTGGCAATAGAGGCTGAATTTATTGCAAACAAGTTCATCTGTAGAAGGATTTTTTTCATTAAGAATGAAATTAAAGTATGAATCAGTGACTGATTATCCAGGCCTTTCTCTAATCCATTGCATTCTTCATTAGTATAGATGTGTGATTATATATGTTCTGGCCTGATTCTGGTTCTACAGATCATCAAAGATAATGGATAACATTAAATGTTTAAAGATAATTTCCAGGATAACGTAATCTAGTAAAAATGGGGAGAAAGCCAGTGACTTTAACATAGAGCATAAATACAGACACATTCACATTTCTGGAAAGCTTTCTGTCTTTCTTCTAGGGAATAATTAATGCATGAAAATGAGATTCCTAATAGGCTGGTGTCTCCTCCCTAGGAGTGAAGCATTTTGTAATCAGATAAGTAGAGAGGTGAATCTTCATTACAGTGTGCACTCACAGCCAAGGGTGGGAACTCAGGTCAGCCAAAAATAAATGTTGGGAATTTTTTAAAAGATCTTTGTGAATGCAGGGTAGAGGCACTCGAGCTGGAAGCCATATCAATGTTCTAGTTCTTCTTTTTAGAAGCTGGAAATCTAGCATAATGCAAGAAGAATCCAATCAATTGTGGAGAGGACAAATGAGTGAAAGTCAAAGACAAATCAGTTCCAGCTGCATCTGAATGTAGATCCATTTTTACAACACTCGTTTCCCATTAGGTTGTTCCGTATGTGTCAGCAAATTGCCCTGTGTTACCCTAAAATGTTCCATGTTAGCCTTTGGTGAGTTAGCATGATTTATTCTGGTGCCTACCACATGCCTGTGGGATGGTCCAAATCAGTGCCATGCTCCTAAAGCAGTTCAACTGAAGACAGTCCCAGAACCAACTCCATACAGACAGGGTTAAATACATTATTTCATTACAAGAGTTCAAGATAAATGCTTCATATCTGAAGGATGTAGTTTTTTACCAGGAAAATTGTATTGCTGATTTTTGTCTTCTTTGTAAAGATACACTAGCTAATTCTGCAGTACTACGGAAGGACAAACCTCAGACTGGATTTTAGCTTAACTGATCATGAAGATGATACTTACAGCGTCTTCCGCCTAGTTCCTTAGACAAAAGGACATGCAACTAAATAAAAATAGTTATGAAAGTGTACTAAATATTCTAACTTCATCCATCTTTATTGTGTCCCCAGGGAGCTTGGCACTTGCAAGGTTGGGTGCTGAATTTTAGTAGCATGACATTTTGTAGAGTAGACTAGGGTTTCTGAGAAGACTTAGGATTTGCAGAAAGAAAAGCTGTGTTTGTAACAGCCATTGTGCTAGAGATTCCTTCTGGTTGTCATTTTTGACCAATGCCACAGAGCATTTAACTTGTTTTTAAAGCAAGGAGTATGCAACAGACAGCAGATAGTACAGTTTGGTGGTAGGCAGACAAGCTGTAGCACATTCAGCAAAGACAGGCTTTTTTTAGGGAAATGTTTATTTGAATTTCATGCATCATCCAAGCGTAGTGAACACTGAAAGGTCATAGTAAGACTGCAAGGAAAAAATCCTTTATTTGAATTTCTCATATTGTTAATAATGCAATGCCAAACAAGTAATTGTTTCTTTGAGTGTGACTAAAGCCAAATTCCATGTATAGTTGAAGAATAACTTGCCACGCATTTTTTTCCATGTACTGGTAATTTCTTTTATAATGCTATTGTGTTAGTTGATGAATGGTGCCTTAAGCAACTGCAGTACCTCTGTGTTCTGTCAGTCGGAGTTATTTCTTTGAGTTTGCTACTCAACATCCAGGAAATACCATGCAAACTGTTATATACTAATTGCATCAGTACGATTAGGATAAAATGGAAGTGTTTTGCTATTGATCTTTGCTTGTTATTAGTTCATACTAGCAGAAAATTGAGATTGAAGGAGTCTAATACAGCTATCAAACGTTCTGTCTCATTGAAGAAAATATCAGTGGTACTCTTAAATGGAGGTATTTTAGAGCAGAACTTCCTTCTTTTCTCCCTTTTTCTGATCCTGTCTTTCTGACTTTTAAAAAAAGTCTAGAAGGGATGATGAGTGTTGTTAAATAACTGGGGTGTTCAGAGACTGTGTAGAAAGACCCTGACTTCAACAGGGCTCAGGCATATTTATTAAACCATTATGTCAGGGTCCAATACTGTTGCATGTTACCTTAACTTCACATAACATAATGTTAATAAAACTTTAAAAGCTGTGTAGTTGTAGAGTGTATCATAATAATCAGTATCATTCCTCTGATAAATCATTTGCTTTGTGTTACTCCTACCTCGTCAGCCATAACATCACAGGATAGGGACCCTTCTCATGAGCCATCTTAATGAACGAACTGTTCCGAGTCCTCTGTTACAAACATGCTCAGAATGAGGCACAACTTGATCTCCAGTCCCTCCTTACCTTTGCAGTGCCTCAGGTTAGATGGCTTTCTTAAAGAAGTGTTACATCTGTTGTGGAGATTTTCTGGAGCCTCTGGTCTTGACCCTTCTGCAGACTCCATGCAGATGTATGGTTTTACTTGCCCAAATTACCACTGAAGTTGCTGAGTATTTATAATTTAGACACTGTGGCAACACCCAGCACCAGGGGTGAGCTGTTTGACATGCTGTTAGGCGTGTCTAATACTACGTTAACAGCTATAGGCACTTTGGCCTCTACATAGAGGTGGTCAGTTCAGTAAATCAGTGGCACAGGGAAGCTGATCCCTCATACTGATGAAGCTTCAAAGTAATTTTCTACCTATGGAATGTCTGTTCCTATTGGCATAGATGGAGGTCTGCAAATGAAAAAGCAGGGAAGACTTTGCCTTCTTTTTTTTTTTAACATCAGTTTTATTGTGGGCATGCTTCTCCTTTTATGTAACAGAGTAAGTAAGTATTTGCTAGAAAGTGTGTGATTTAAAGTATTATGTGTTGTTTTTTCTGAGACTGAGAATATTAATCCATTAGACTGACAGGTACAAACTTGAATTTTACTTTATTCTCCATCACAGCAGTAAGTTTAGTCCAACTACAACTGTCATTGTTGCAATACAAAAATACGAAGCTGGCAGCTTATATGTAAAATCTGAGGATTAAGAAACCAATGCAAACAAAGACCCATCTTTAAGTAAGGAACAGTATTGTTGGACTAGCCTTTTACTGCTGTCACGATTAAAGTGAAGTAGTAGCAGGCAAAACTTAGAGGCCTGTTTTTGTCTGCAGTAAGTACTGGTAAGGCAGTAGTAATTTAAAGAGGAAATTTTGTCTATTTGAAATATTCATTAATTGCTAAAAATGTCACTCCCCCCTCCCCCCATTGTATGTGTGATGTTATTTTCATTTTTGTCTTTTAAATAATTTGCACTAATGATCCCTCCTGCCTTTTTTCAGCCCACCTAAACCATCAGTGTTCATCTCTGGAGTCCTCGCCAGGGTAAGATTACCATTAGATTTATTTCAGTCATAGAAGAATGATTGTAGGATTTTCAGAATTATCATTGATCAGAGCAGAATTAATCTTTTTCATTCCTCTTTTATGAGAAGAGGCTTTATGTTTTGTATATTTGTGTAAGTCTCTTTGAGCATTCCTTCTGGTTCTGTGTGAAACTGAAATTATTAATTGAAATTATTTTCACTGTTTTACTTTGAATTTTAGCACTTCATTGGATCTTCTTTTCATATCCAAGCTAGATATTACTGCATTACTTTTCTTTCAAAGTGGTTGCACGTAAGTCTGCTGGTATAGCTTGATCTGTGATGAGGAGCAACACTCCTGCCTGTAAGGATATGTGTTTGAAGATAGGTGTTTGAGCTGCCATACATGCCATGGGGTACTTAGGATTCTAGGCATTATTCTGGATTTTAAGAGCAGGCAGGACCTGGAAATCCATAAGCTAAATCATTAGTATTAACAGCCATTAATCCTATGATTAGTAATTCATGCCTTGTGTGTTGCAATAGGATTTTTGACGTGGTTTTAAATGATGGTTACATTTATCATGATGACCTTACATCACTGGGCTGTGTAATGTGGTTTACCTGTAAGATGCTTTTTATTTTCCCTTGGGTCACTTTAAGATACTATGTTCTTGGATGGTATGTGCAGCTGGAAGAAGTGAAACTTACATCAGTGGAGTCTTGAAGTTGGCTAAAAGAATGGCAAGATAGGATGTGTACACGAGCACTTCAGAGTAACATGCAATGCCGTTTTCCATCTGTTCTTCACATGTTCAAAAACTTACATCCACTTGAATTGGAAAGCACACTTTTAAGATTTCTTACATTTTTCCTGGTGTGTTCTTCAAACAGGGTGATAAGGACTTCCCTCCAGCTGCGGCTCAGGTGGCTCATCAGAAACCACATCCTTCTGTGGAAAAGCTTCCTCACCCACAACATGTCAAACAGCACATCCACCAGCCTCGCAAATGAGCTCTCCACCAAAACATCAACCAAACTATCATCAGTGGATAAGTTTTCGAGAGAAGACAAAAGCCTTTAGAATTCACATTGTCAAATCAGTAAAGTTGACCTCTAAAATATTTTGCTGTTTCTTTATTTGTCAAGGGTTAATAAGAATGAAGATATCGTTCAGTTGTTATCCCAGATGGAAAATTCTCTATTATTAAGTATATGCTGATCAAGAGTGGGTTTTGTACAAGATTTTCTTATTGCCAAGATAAAACTTCACTATGATTAATATGATTACTGAGCTTAAAACTTGTACATTTAGTTGTGGCATCGCAATAGCAGATAGTTAATGTAGTTTTAGTGCTAAGTGGGTAAGGAAGAATATCCCTTCTGTACTTAACTGCCTGGAGGGAGTTTGTTGAGACAGGATTGGTGTCTTGGTTACATGGAACCCTTGCAGTCTTCAGTATCGTGCAGTGTTACAGCTCAGTGGCTGTGCCCTCTGATTTCAACTAGTGAGATGATAAAAGGCTCAACATTCTCACGTGCGCAGAAATCCAGCTGAATCTTCTTTGCACTTGCAGAGTCTTCCTGAGGTTCTTCCATTTGGAGATCTGTGGGTATGATGGAGGGAGAGAAATCATACTTAACAACAATGCTGCTGTGCACAACTGATTTGTGATCTTACTAATCTCACTGGGGGCTGTATTTTTATGAGGCTTTGATTCCGCAATTCCAATAGCATGCTGAAGGAGCTCAGGACCCTCCAGAATTGAACTTAAGATAAACTGGTGAAAAATCTGTTTCCTTTTTTTTTTAAGGTACAGTTTGAGATCACTATTTGAAATTAGGATATACCATTAGTAAACGTAATTTAACTTTATGACTCAACCTCTGTTACACATCTTACTTTTTCTGATTCTTCTTACTGTGAATAAGGACAGTAGTGATATAAGGGAATAAAAAACTCTTTTCAAATAGAGCAATCGGATTAGTTTTGACTACAAATTAAATCTTTTGTTTGCACAGTTCAAAATCACTTTTTATCATTTTTCTTCTACAACTCATCTATGTCAAACCTAGAAAAACTTTTTTTTTTTTTTTTTATTTAAACATTCCACCTAATACTTCTGTTTTTATCTTACTATAAATACAGTACAGCCTTAAGTACTCTCTGGGTTTATAAAACTTTAATAATGTCAAAAAAGCGGTTACTGGAACTACTGCTGCCAACATTCACCTGGCAAATCAATGAAAGTGTAGGGTCACTTGGAGCTTTACTAGTTCATTTATGTTTGAAATCAAGTAATACTTAAAAACAGCGAGGAAAGTTTTAAGAATACTAATTTTAAAAATTTCAGTGGCATAATAATAATTAAATAATTCCCTGAGTATCTGGTTTAAAACAACAACAAAATCATGTGAAATATGGCCCATTTCACAAGTGAAAAACCTCACTTCATGTGGGTGTTTTGCAAAGAATATGCATGGTTATATTTATTCTACACCCAAGGAAGGATGTACAATCTGTATATGCAGTCCTTATTTTCAATTTAATTAGATAACCTTACTTGCCTTAAGAAATTAGCATTGTTTATAAGACTTATTCTTGTTTATAAGACTTATTCTGTATTAGAATATGCATAATTTTAAAAATACGCTTTCTGTTTCTGTTGTTGGTACGTCTGAGGCCTTGTTTGTAGCCACTCATGAGTACAAGTGACTCACACATGAGTAACTAATTCCTAAAGGGTAGCATTGTTGAGCCTCATGGAGTCTCTGCATGAGGTAATTTCCTGGAAGGATTGTTAGCAGATTCAGGACAAAAAGGGGTGACGTCTTGTTGATGATACAGTCAGTAGCTGTCACTGTGCTGCATCAATGGTGAAGCAGATCATGTCGGTCATCTGGTGCTGGTAGCTTCTGGCTTGAGAGTGAGCTGGATGGGATTCAGCTCTCCTAGTCTTGTGCCTTCATCTGAAGTAGTGTCTAGACTCCAGCTGCAGTCATTGGTGATGTAATCAAGGCAGTCAGTAGAGTTTAGGTATGGCAGCTTTGACCAAATGGAAGTGTCTTTGAAGAGGAGCTGGATCAGCCTCTACTCTATTGACTGCACTGGAAAACTAAATGTAGAAGCACACAATTAGGTAGGCCTGAGTACCTCTACAGTGCATCAGGTAATAGGGGGTAGAAATGTTTCTGAACACAAAACCACATGTCTATTCTAATACTAAAATTTAGGAACATGGATGCTTTTGAATTACAAACTACTGCTCCTGGTTGTTAATGCAATATATACAGCATATATAGACAATACCTGAAATTTGTCTTTGATTACTTAGATGAGTATATTAGCTTGTACAATGGAGTATGACTCTCAAGATGACCTTAGTGGATTTTAGAGTGCAGGAATTCCTATGTACTTAGAAAATATCTCTGTATGAAAGCATATTGTATATTGTTGGGAGGTATCCAAGTTTGTATGCAGCTGTCCTCACCAAAGCATTACCTTGCTCAAAGAATCGTAACTGGTGATTTGGATTCCCTACTGGTGAATATTGAAACTTTAAAAATATGTTACAATAACATACAGAGAAGATGTTCAGATGTTACTTAGAAATTATTGCAAAATATTTTTTTCTGTAATTGTTAAAATGACAATAATACAACAATAAAGCATGAAGTTGTATATTGGGCTCTTTTTTGTGTAAGTACAATGTAAATCAGCAGAGTGCAGTTTTGTGGGGTTTATGGGATTTTATTGCAGAATGCTGCATCACTAAACATTTTATAGATAGTGAAATTTATTAGGAAGTTTTATGACACAGTAGATGAGCTGGTTTGGGTAGTCCAGTCTCATTTAAAATAAGAACTAGATGCTACCAGTGAAAATGGAAGTTGCTGTTTTCCGGTATGAAATTAGAGATTCCCACTTGATCTTTGCAAAGCTGTAGAATCTAAGCCTGGTAATAAACCAGGATAGTAAAGAAAATAAGATTTTACATTTTCCTTTGCTTTTCAAGTTCTAATCTTCTTTCAGAAAAAGAAAGTACTGAAGATACGGCAAGAGGTGGCAAGCTTCTCATGAAACTGCAGCTAACACTGCATTCTGCATGCCATGACACAAGTGAATCGCCAAAGAATTTGGAGGAAGGGCCAGAGTGTTTCTGGAAGCTTCTGATAGTTCGGGCATCCTATGTTTAGTATACGTGTAGTGTGTATAAATATGTGATGCAGTGGAGATATGGTAGATTTACTGCCCTGGGAGTGTTGCAATGTTACATCCTTACACTCTGCACTTAATGATGTGCCGCATTGTTTAAAAAATGTCAGTTTCCTTTAAAATTTGGGGAAAATAGATGTGCATGACATCTGACATGCTGTTGCTTGAGTTGTCCACAGTTACTGCGAGATCCATGACTCTGCTCTCAGCAGTATTTCAACTAATGTTATTGCTAATTAGATATTCTTTACTTCCAGGTTCAACTGTATGGTTTACCCTTGGGTCATGGGGTGTCTTCAAGCCTAAGTCTTGTACTTTATCTATGTATGTATGATCATCACATACTTCTGGCTGTTTAATGAAAATATGCACAGCAATCTGTCTCACACAAAGGTGAATGGGATAGACCGGGCATATATTTTTGTCCCTTTGGAATAGCTTTATTCTGAATACTCACCATCTTCATGGAGGAGGGAGGTGTAAGTTTTATAAAACATTTCTCATGTCCCCTTCACATTTGAGTATATTAAGTTTAAAAACAGATTTAAGTCTACGCCACTGCCTTTATCTATAGGATTAAGGTATGTTAATTGCATCTGAGAAAATGTGGGGATGTCAGTAAGAAAACAGTTACTTTTACAGCAGGA
>NW_009953864.1:806578-820271 GCF_000747805.2 Chaetura pelagica
AGCAGGAATAGAGGTTGCTGGTCAGATGCTGCAACAATGCAAAGGCTTAAGAAGACAAATATCTCTTTTAGTTGAATTTCTTTGCACACAAACCTCCTCCCTCACAAGACAGAGACAGTTAAATATAGCAAGTTACAGCTTAGATTATCTGCTTTGCCAGTAAAAGACAAATGCAGATCATAGTGACTAGAAGAGCTTTGATGAAAAGAAACTGAGTCAGGTCCACAGTGGTAAAACTTCATTGGGTTTCTTCAAAAAATGGGTAAAATAAATTACATTATAGCTGTAGCCTTTGGTAAGTACTCTGCATGATTGTATTATGTAAAATTAGTAAAGGCAATTCCTAAATAGTACCTGATTTGTTTTCCTAAATAATTCCTTTTTTCCTCAAAATTTCTCTATCAAATCTGTGGTGTGCACACTTTTTTCTTAGCAAGGTGTCGGTTTGTATTTTGATTGTTGCTGTGTTCTTGGGTCATGTATTTATTTGTTTTTCTCATCTCTCCATCAGAGAAGAGACTGTATCTAGTGTAAACTGGTTTAATATTTTCATAAAACACTAGTACTAGTATTTAGATGGGAAGCCTGAAAAGAGAGGTGGCATGTGCTGTATTTGACTAAGGACTCCAGAGTATGAAGAGTATGTCAGTTCTGAAAAACTTCAAAGAATCCCTTAATAGAATCTCTGCTGCCCAGCTTGCAACATTCAAAGCCTTTCTGAGCAAAATTGCACCAGTGTGACAGTGTTTGGGTCTGAAGGGAGGTATCAGTTTTCTCCTTGTTTTACGCTTACTTGTAAACCTGCTGTATTTATCTGAAAACTTTGCTTAGTATTTTTAAAAATAGCCTTCTGCTATTTTAACTAGAATAGTAAGTGGATCTGCACAGTAGTTGATTCAGCTGTGCTCTGTAAAATTGTTAGAAGGTGATGAGAGGAAAGAAACCAAGCTATCATCTTGTTTCAGAGCTGAATACTGACCATTTCCTATACTGACATCAATTTCCACAGCTTAATTATATCCTGAAAGTACAAGTCATTCATTTATAAACATATATGCCCTTGACTCTTTTTGCATGTGAGAGCCTTTTGGATGAGGAAAATCTGCAAATGCAAACATACTTGAACAAACTTCTTGTTCTTTTAACCTACAAGGTTTAACATGGAGAAATATCTACTCTCTTCACTGCAAAATCCATCACTGGGAGCATACACATGTAGGATGTGGAATTGAGACATATTCTAACTGAACTGAGACCTAATTAATATTCTAGTGTGTGTGTACCTACAAAGAGAGAGAACAGTCAGTTTTAGAAATTGAGATCTAATATTTTATTCATCCCAGGGACATTAAGCAACCTGAGATCGGATTCCTTCGAACACAGGTTGGGTGAACATCTTCAACATTCATTATGCAGGTCACTTTTCACTGTGTTAAATCTGAATTGCTAATAAAAAAAAAAAAGCTCTACATTAAAAGTTGATTCCTTACCTTATTCGTACTTTCTGGATAAAAAATAATGAATAGCAAATGCAAGAATGCTCTTTTAGGGCCTGATTTATCACTCAGAACAGAACAAACGTTAACCCGCTGCTGATATGACAATTGTGACAGCTGGAGAGGTCTGGAATGAAAGGCTGAAGCCTTAAATAAGCCTTTCAACTGAGCTTATTATGAGGATGTTGATTAAACGCACAGCCTCACTTTTCTCCGCACCAAACAGCTCCTACGTTGTACACACTGGAAACTTGTACTTCATAGTACAAAAGCCCTACTTTCCATGCTAACAGCTAGTTCACCACTAGCCAATAGTTGCTAAGATAAATATTTATAGAAATTAGAGTGCAAAAAGGTTCCTTCAAGGCAGGTTATTTTTCCATCCCATGCAGGCCACCAGTCTTTCAGAGAGGATTTTTACTTTGTGTTTCAGGAGTCCTGTTAACTTCAGAGATACTCTCCAAGGAATTAAGGTAACTTCAGATTTATTTTGCAGGACTGGAGTGTTGAACTACATATTTCATCTTAGTTGAGGACCTCCAAATGTCTCCGTTCTCAAACACTGTAAGGCATACCAACCTGGAAAATGGTGGAGGAGAAGATTTGCAGGCAGCTCTTTTACTTTATGTGAGCTGCATTTGTGAAGTTCCCCAGAGGAATGTCACTGTTTGATCACTATGTCCCATCTTCAGTTCTGTGGCTTGGTGGCTATTAAGCCACTTCTTTAACATACGTTTCTGGGCTTTTTGCTTACTCACAAATGTGTTGTAAATCCCTGGCTTCAGGGGGTGAAATGAAATCTGTCATGCAAAATAAGACCTTAGCCTGTTACTGTGTAGGCCCCATGATTTCAAAAATGAGACTGGAATTCAGCAAAGCTCCTTGGAAGAAGGAGCACCTGTCTGTCTGCTCTGCATTTTCTCCTTTATTTATGTGTTCTTTGCCTATAATCAAGCACAACAAACAGCAAAGCAATTGGCAAGATATCTGCTTAGCCTGGAGATACTGCTGAAATGCTTTTAAAAGTCAGAATCAAGCAGGAACTTCACTTTTGATTGATTGTCCTTTATGTTCTGAAAATACAAAAATTTCTGTGGCTGTTTGTAAGGAGCTGAGATTATAGAGTGAAAAGATTAAAGCACAGCACTTCAGGACTAAGAGGTATCCCAATTACCCTGAGAAGCAATTGTAAGTAGCATTAGTGACCTAGCACTACTTCTCTGAAAGATATCTAAATAAAGATGGCACCTTTGTGTTCATTATGGGCCACTGCATTTTGATAGCTTATAATATATCTTCAAGGTAAAATGTTAAGAGCTGATGGAAATGGAGAATATTGCTTTTATAGTAATATAGTTCTAATGGGTAATAGGAGTGGCAAGCAATGAGTGTGAGCCCTGTGTACTTTCAGACATATTTTCTGGCATTAATAACAATACAGCTGAAGACTTCTTGCTTTCCATCAACTGTGCAGCAAAAGCTCTTGAAGTGTAATAGGAGAGGTGAACTTGGTTTTGCTCTGCAAACTTAAATCCTTGAGAACAGCTATTGGTTCCCAGTGCAGCTTGCTGACAGCATCTGCTGGAGTTGCTGGGGCATCACTTCAGTGGGATCAATGGGTGAGACTTTTTTCTGACTTCACAGCCTTTCCCATCAGCAACAACAAGTGAGGGAGAAAAGAAACAGAGACAGAAAGATTCTGCAAAAACATCAACTAAGTCCCTCCTAGGACTTGTAACCAAAACCTTTTGGACCTGGAGTCACTCAGAGGCAGCAGAGTGTAACACATAGGTAGGCCTGTCCCATCTGCTGCCATCTCACTTCCCAGCACTGCCACTCTCAAGGACAGGCTGTCATGCCATGCCACAGCCTGGCTCCTGCATGTGCCTTACAAACTCACAGGTTAAATTTGATATAGTGACTGGTTCTGGTTTGTGGTGGGCTAAGCCGATAGAGATGGGAGCTTGTGCAGTGTGGGGAGGTGTCCAAAAGCAGTTACTGGGGAACCATCCAGGGGAGAGACCTCAAGCTGGACATGCATCTTTTCACTCCCTGGAACTGCCACTGAATGCACAGAGTCAGGCATTTTGTGTAGATTTGCTGAGGGATGGTTTGGCAGACAAACAGAATTTGGGAAAGGTAATAACAAAAAATCTTGGTAGCAGCTGGTCAGATCTAACACTGGGTATTTTGAGAGGGAAATGCTACAGCCTTCTTGGAAATGCAGCCTGGAAATGGTGAAGCTGGGGCTGGAAGCCCTCTTAAGGAAGGAGCTATTCAGGTAAGTGAACGCAGCTCGTGTAATTATGCAGGACTACTTTTTCTAAGGCGCTTGAAGTAAACAAATCATGAGCGTATATTTTGTGGATGCAACAACTCTTGATAGGGAGAAACACACCCATGAATTCCTAGTAGCTTTTGCTTGCCGGCCCCCATCATTTCTGTAAGCACAGATCCCATATCCTCACTTCCCTTCAGCTCTTGCAGAAGACGTCACACTGTCTTGCACAGTCTTGTGGTGACTGCTTCAGATTTTAAGAGATCTGGATTTCTAGCTGTTCTGGTTTGGTTTGGTGGTCTTTTTGGTAGCGGGGGAAGGGCCACAGAAGTGGCTCAGGTAAGAAGCTGAGAAGCTCCCCCTGCTCCAAACCCAGCCAAGGAGCCATTAGAGGGACTATAGATGCTCCTCAGCAATAGACATATGAAAGAATCAACATAACACCTGACCGAGAGGCACCTGGGGGAGAAGAGCTGTGCTGGGGAAGGAGAGCAGTGCTGGTGGTTGGTGAGGAAGAAAGGGAAGAAGGTGCCCCAGCAGGTTTCCCTGCAGCCCATGGCGAGATGGCAGCTGTGCCCCTGCACTCGTGGGGGAACGTGGTGGGACATTCCCTGAAGGTGCCAGGAGGGGTGAACTTGGCCCCTGGACTTGGATGTTGTGGCCAGAGGCTTTGCTGCCAGTGAACTCTGATCACGCAGCTGTGGAAGCCCCCGGGCCAGGGCAGGTGGCTGTTCCTGAAGCCCCCGTGACTCTGTGGGAAGCCCAGGCTGGAGCAGCTCAGGACCTCGTGGGAAGGACTCGGGAAGCAGAGGTTCCTGGAGGACTCAGTGCCATGGGAGGGACCCCGTGGGGAAGCAGGGCAGGACTGTAAGGAATCCTTCTTCCTGAGGAGGAAGGAGCAGCAGGAACCACCAGCCTGTGAACTGACTCCAAACCCCATCCCCTGTCCCCCTGTGCTGCTGGGGGGAAGGAGGGAGAGAAACCGGGAACAGAGGGATTTGGGCCCAGGAAGAAGGGAGAGGTGGGGTAACATATGCAAGCCCTGCTCTGTGTGTGTCTGTGTCCTGGGGGTGTTTGGTTAGTCTGAAATTATTTATTTATTTCCCCCCCCAACAAGTTGAGTCTGTTTTGCCTGGTGAAGACCCCTCCTTGTGCTTTGTCTCAACCCAGGAGCTTTGTTTTCTTCATCCCAGAGTGTGTGTGTGGGGGGAGTTCAGTGAGTGGCCATGGAACTGTTCCTTTGTTGTCATGTTGGGCCCAAACGAGGACATTAGGCCATTTCAGTTGAAGCATTGGTTATCTTCCATGGAAATTGATAGCTTACCAGTAAAATGCATGCAGTCATTGTTACAATTTAATAGGGTTTGCCTGTGAAAACATGAAGAAGCTTTTAAATAGCTACATGCTCTGCCAGCATTTGCTGCCTAACTCAGTATTTTCTCAAAGGAAAGACAGCAACATAATTTATATTAGCAGAAACTTTGCAAAGAATGCTAGGTAAGGTATGAGCAGCTCCCAAACTATTTTGCAGGTGCAGACCTTGCTGCTGAGGTGTGGATGCAGCATGGTGCTCAAGAATTCCCTCTTCCCCTCCTTCCCACCCATTCTCTTGATGTTTTACTTGCATGCACAGCTTTTGCTTTAGCTGTTAACTGTCTCAACCCATGAGTTTTCTCACTTTTCCAATTCTCTTCCCCAGCCCACCCGGGGAGGGGGAGTAAGCGAGTGGCTGGTTGGAACGGAGTAGCTGGCTGGAGTTAAACATGAGAGTCTTAACGGGGTTGTTGGCTCCAAAACCCAAGTTGGCAATTGACAGCATCATTAAGACTGAAGCTGAGTGCAGGGGAAAACACAGTCAAGTTCATACTGAAATAAGGTCTGACTACTCACTACAGTATTTTTTTATTTAGTTCAATAACTTTGTATAAGTCAGATTAGGGATTGCTGTGCTTCCTCCCGCCTGTGATAGGGTTTGGGCTCATCTGGTTGTGGTGTCCTCAGGGCCTGGTTTACCACCTTCTGCTTCATCCTCACTTAGGACTGTCTCTTGATGTCTAGGAAGTTCTTACAATTGCATCCAAACATCACCTGCCTCAGCTACGTCTCTGGACAAGTTCAGAGGAACTGAGGCAAGTTGATGCTTGAATACAGAACAGCCCGTTTAAAGAAGCAATCTTGCTCAGACTAGTAGTGAAATATCTGCTATTCCCCTAACGCATTTATCAGTGTGTGCTCAGAGTTTCTCATACCCATTTCATAAGCTTCATTACCACATATTTATATTGGGTTTGATAACTGTGGCATGACTGGCATGCCTGCTCTGGTACAGGGGAGTGACCTGCAGGCTGCTAGTGAAGGCAATACTGCTTTCTTCTGCTCTTCCCTGCACCTAGGGAAGTCTGAAGGCTATTTTGGGGGGGGTGCAAACCCACAACTGTATAAGAAGCTTCATGTCCATGCATTAGCCTGATTTTAAAATAACTGATGGGATATTATCACTTTTAAATCAAACCTTGGCTTTGTTTGAGTTTCTGCTGCTGGGCTGCTGCCACTGTCTCTACCTTCTCTCTCCTCCTGCCCTGGGTTCATTTAAAAGCCTTCTAAGTGTCATTCCCTGATGTGTCCTCTCAGCTGGCACAAGGTTTTCAGAAGAACTCAGCTAATAGGAACTTGCAACACAGGGATTTAATGGCATTTGGACTGCACAGATCTGGCTTTTGCTTTCATAAGTTCATAAATCCCTTAAATAGCCCACTGAAATCTCCCCAAACTGAAATGCTTCAGAAAAGAAGGGCATGATGGTAGTATGTATGTGATGCAAAACATTTTTAGTCTTACATTTCCAGGCGAAGCCAGTTTTTTGAGTACACTCAAAAAGTGTACTTTTTGCTATACAGCAAATACTCATTTACTTAAGGAAAGCACTCGGTGGGAAAAACAGGCCAAAGACACTATCACCTTCCTGTTACTCCAAGGGAAGTACTTTTTTTTTTTCTTTCTTTCTTTTCCCCATAGATACTAGAGGATGATACCTTTAACAGTATATATCTATACTGTAGGGAATGCATGAGCACTCTTCCACTTTGTCTTCAGAAGCTGTTCAGGTTCAGCCACCTTCCAGCCATGGGCAGCAGATGATCTGCTTTCTGTTTGTGTCCAACCTCACCATCATTTGACATCTGCAGACTGCCACTGGGATTGCCCCAGGCTCCACTCTGGCCCCTGCCATCCAAACTGCCTCCAACATCTGTAAAGAACTTAACGTAGTTTTCCAAAGTCAATAGATGTGATAAATTTACATGGTTTCACTATGTGGTTTTGTTTCTATGGTCTTTCCCACCCATAATTTTCCCTCATTACCTGATAACCAAGAGCAGAGCTTATGAGTTAACTTGGGATTTAGGAAAATATTTCTGTTTAATTGATGGGTAAACTGAGGCACAGAGGAGACAAGCAAGTTGGGCTGAAACAATCCCTGCACTTGATAAAGCATATGCCAGCGCAGGAACAGCTGCAGCTCTGATGCTTCTGGGAATACCCAGATGGTGGTTTGCTTTAATTTGTTGTCTTCCCTCGGTGTTTTCTTCAGCCATGTCCCTCTGTGGTGGTGGTTTCCTTTCTGTCATTCAACCTCACATTCTCTTTACTTTGGTCATATCCTAGCTGATTGGTGTGCAACACCCAGCTCTTCACAATGGCCTAATTTTCTTGTTTTTTCAATTTAGCTAATTGTTGCCCTGAGAAAATGCCACTCAAACCCCTAAAAGAAGGGCAACCAGTATAGAACACATCTGGTGTCCTGAAACAAGGGGCTTAGAAGAGAAAGAGCCAGTGCTTACCTACCATGTTTATAGATTTTCTGCATTCCTTTCTCTCTTGTACCAGTAGACACATCTGGAAGCTGAGACTTTCTTTAGTGACTAAAAATAGCTACAGTTACGAATGTACTCTACAGCTGGCAATTGAAGAGCAGACCTGGAGATAAAGAAGGAATAGAGGTCTCCAAGCAATTCCCAAGCTTAGTGTCGGGGAAGTGGGCTGTTTGTCTGTTATGTGGTTAAATCCCATGGCTGGCTGCTTGTAGGAAGGGGCCTTGGGAAGACCTGCAGACAGGGAATTACTATAATCCAGCATGGGTATCACAAAAGCATGGATTAATACTTCATCTTCTGCCTCTGACTGTTGTCAGGCTCACTTTGTTCCTGAGCTGGGGCTGTGATCCTCAAAAGGCAACCTTGAATTAAGGACTAAGTCAGTGTTTTACTTGACGGAAAGAGCAGTTCTCTGTGGAGGACAGTGACGATGTGGTTCTTACCCAGCACTGCATGTAGGGGTTTAAAGTTGCCCAAATTCAAAGACTTTCCCAAATTCAAGCTGCAATGTGATGCTCGGGACTGTGTGAGGGGAAGGGTCTCTGGCAGTTGCAAACCACGTTAATGGAAGTGAGACTGGTAATTAGCCAAGGGTCAGCAAGAGGCACTGAACTTGCTCCAGGAGGTGCCACTGTCTCTGATATGTGTATGAGAGAGCTCATAAATGACTAGCTGAAGAAGAGACTTGAGTACCTTAACATCATGTTGAAAGAATGAAAGCTGCAAGGAAAGCAGAAGGGGTTGGCAGAGACCTGCAGGCAGAGCCTTCCCCTGGGTCAGGGATCCAGCCCTCAGCCCAGTGGCAGGGCAGCACTCACCTTGAAAGCACTTTAGTTAAGCTGCCATAACTCTCTGGGTGGAAACTCTGATTTCAGGGTGAATGATTTTGAATCACTTTCATCTCAAGCTAGTTCTGATTGATTAAGTCAAGTGAATATTAGCCTCATTAAATCCCAAGAGGGTCAGTTAAACCAGTTCAACTCTCTGGTGTTCTGTTCTGTTTGGGTTTTTTAGTTTGGTTGGTTTTTAAGTATAGACAAGGCCTCACAGTGATTGATACCTGGTTATTTCTTCTTTGGACAGCTGACATGCAATTTAATTCCAGCACTTTATCCTTGGCTTTCTCTGAGCACAATAGCTTAGTCAGCCATAGAAACCCTAAGACAATGCAGAATATTTGAAGTTCATAAACGGGCAAGTTGTTGAGCAAGTGATTATCCAAGAAGTTGGAGAGCCTGGTTTGAGCACACAGCCAAAACTAGTGCCCACCAGTTACTGTGACTGAGATGACTACTGTCACACAAGAAAGCCTGGTTCTTGTGGCTCAGCCACTAGGTGCCTGACAGAACTTCTAACAAAGGGCAGGTGCAGACTCACAGGAATGTTAGTGCAGAAAACCCTATGTAAGCCTGAGAAGGTTCTTGCAGAAGGGTGCCCCACAGTGGCTGGGAAACCACAGGCTAACACTCCTCATTGTGCCCATGAACATTAAAAAATGGCTAATACAGGCAATCATATGAAGAATAAAACCCCACAGTTTTCACAAACCACAAGTGAGAAAGTGAATGTGGAAAACGTCCATAAAGTATTTTTTAACTGAACATGTTAGTTGAATTTGAGTTTATGAAGCAAATTTTCACGAGCAAAGCAACAAAAAATTAGTTTACTATGACTGGTCTGTTCAGTTTTATTGCTGACCAAACAAATGTTTAATTTCACTTATAATGATGCACTTCAGGAGGCTGTGACTGTAGCTTTTGGAAAAGGATATCAGGTGGTCAAGACCTTATAAGCCTTTAATGGAAACTGGGTAAATCCTGAGTGACCAGTATTCCACCACACTTCCTTGGGAAAGCAGACAAGTTGATCATGCAGCATGTCTGCTTTCAATACAAGGAGGCTTGTATATTCTTTTGAAATGCTGTTTCACCTGGTTTTGGAACAGAACTTTTCATGGGGCCATTACTTAATGGCATCATTTGTTGCTTTGTGTCATGTTAGCACTGTCACACAATGCAGAGCATCCCTGTGCCACCAGCTCATGCCAGAAGCTGGCTTCAGTATACTGGCAGCAAGTACAAGGAAACAGATCCCATTGCTGGATGCAGTTGGAAAGTAAATATTTTATCAGCTTTGTCAGTAGGAGGCTGCATATAGAGACTGAAAAAGCACAAACACTGCCCTTAGCAGATTTCAGTTAGTATGGCACCAAAAATAAAAATACCATAGGCAGTCTCAGGCACCTGCACTCACATGGAGCAGAGATGTTTGAGCAGTTCCTGTACCCCTTTCTTGATTCACATTTACAAGAGCTTGCTGTTCCACCAGTGCCTCATGCAAAAACACTGGATGCATCCAGGAAGGCGTCTGTAAGTCGGGATTTTGCACATCTGCCTCTTGAGGGTTTCTGTTCGGTTTTGATTTGTTTGGGAGGAGGGACTTGGGCAAAGTAGCAAACCATCATTCATGTGGAAAGCTGCTATGACAGGAAGGGGAAAAGGAACCACCTGAATCCATTTTCACAACCTCTTCTGTTTTCCTGAAACAGCAGCATTTGGCCAGCTAATTATCCACAAACCTCGGCGTGGCTTTATAGGCATGAAAGAACACTATGAATATTGCAAATTCAAATGTGCTGAGAGAAGTGCCAGATTTAAACATGACTAGGCAAAATTTATATACATAATAACTTTAATTACCTGATGAAGCATGATTTTTTACAATATTCCCTGCCTCTTCCCTTGCAAGAGGTCCATAGTGTTCAGTGGAAAGGCAGCTGGTCTGTTTTCTCTTTGTAGCCTCCGTATTATACCCTGAATGATGTGTTCCTCTTCCAGAACAATTACTCAGCACTTGCTTTCTTAGAGGCAGTCATCATTAACATATTTGAGTGCTTTATCACTGGGAGGTGAGATCCTCTTTATTTGCATATATTTCATAAATTTCTAAATATATATTAATATATAGAGATTTATATGTATGTGTGTATATATATATATATAAATAAAATCTATTACTTTATATAGGAGTGACATACATGTATTACTATGTTACCAAGAGCTAGTTTTATAGGTAGGGTTTAATTTAATATGATGTATAATTAACATAGAAATCACAGAATGTATTGGGTTGGAAGTGACCTGTAGAGGTCCCATTCTCCAGGCCTCTTTTTAAATACTGTGACAGCCTGCAATATCTTTGGAGGTATATATATTATATTTTATTTTACATTTTTTGCTTACTTGGATGACCCAAAGACTGTGGTCAGAAACACTTTAAACACTATGTCACTCAATATGATTTCCCTGTCTTGTTCCTTGGTGGACTTTCCAATCTGGCTTTCCCTGTAAATAATCCTTAACCTTCCACATGCAGTGAGACCTGGTACCTGGCGATGATGAGCATATTTTTGTTGTTTTGGCTTTTGGGGTTTTGTTTTGTTGTTGTTGTTGTGTTTGGGGGTTTTTTTGTTTGTTTGGTTTTTTTTTTTTCATTTGGGTTGGGGAGAGATTCTAGAGAAGGAGTGACTCCAGGACAAGACCTTAGTGCCTTGAACATATGTAGTACAGGTATGCAGGGAAGGACCTAAATTATGTTCCCTGTTATTGGTTATTATTTCGGTTTTGTATTAATCTTAACTCATAATGTGTGAGTCCTTGGTGGCCAACTTGCTGGGTGACAGGTTTATTTGACTTTCTTATTTTTAAGATGCTGTTGGAGGCATTTTTTCCAACCTCAGATCAAGTCTTTTAGAACTTTGTCCAAAGCCATTGCTGAGTAAAAAGTTTCAAAAAAAGAATGCTGGGAAACTGGCTTTCCTAGTTGTTTTGAGCAACTGTTTTCAACACCTTTGCACACCTTCCAGAACACAAGGTAACTTGCCAAAATCAGAGGAGACACTGAAAGAGTCTCATATTTAATCACTTTCTTTTTAAATAATATATTCCTTAGCAGTGCAGAGCATGCCTTCATGGCTTCTTTTAACTCTCTTCTACACAATAGTCAGAAAAAAAATGGAGCAAAAAGCCATTCTTGTTTTAAATCAGAAATACACCATAGACATTGACTTTATTTGTCCCCCCCTCACTGCCTCCATTACCTCTTGTCCACTCTTCCAGGGATTATCCCTAACCACTGTCTTCCCTGATTATGTTAGTTAGCAGATTTCAGTGACTTGGAATTCAGATATTTAGTTGCAAAGTTTACTATATGGAGAGTCTGCCAAACGGTCAGTCCAGTTTTCACTCGCCTGGAGAAGCTGGTGGGCTGGCTGCTCAGCTGCCCTCTCTGCTGAATACAGTCTGCATAAGTAATTCTCTAAGTGATGAAGAAGCTCTTTAAATGAACAACATGACAGTATGGGTTTGTAATTCTACCTACGGTGATTTAAAAGGAAATCACAGAATGTATTGGGTTGGAAGTGACCTGTAGAGGTCCCATTCTCCAGGCCTCTTTTTAAATACTGTGACAGCCTGCAATATCTTTGGAGGTATATATATTATATTTTATTTTACATTTTTTGCTTACTTGGATGACCCAAAGACTGTGGTCAGAAACACTTTAAACACTATGTCACTCAATATGATTTCCCTGTCTTGTTCCTTGGTGGACTTTCCAATCTGGCTTTCCCTGTAAATAATCCTTAACCTTCCACACGCAGTGAGACCTGGTACCTGGCGATGATGAGCATATTTTTGTTGTTTTGGCTTTTGGGGTTTTGTTTTGTTGTTGTTGTTGTGTTTGGGGGTTTTTTTGTTTGTTTGGTTTTTTTTTTTCATTTGGGTTGGGGAGAGATTCTAGAGAAGGAGTGACTCCAGGACAAGACCTTAGTGCCTTGAACATATGTAGTACAGGTATGCAGGGAAGGACCTAAATTATGTTCCCTGTTATTGGTTATTATTTCGGTTTTGTATTAATCTTAACTCATAATGTGTGAGTCCTTGGTGGCCAACTTGCTGGGTGACAGGTTTATTTGACTTTCTTATTTTTAAGATGCTGTTGGATGCATTTTTTCCAACCTCAGATCAAGTCTTTTAGAACTTTGTCCAAAGCCATTGCTGAGTAAAAAGTTTCAAAAAAAGAATGCTGGGAAACTGGCTTTCCTAGTTGTTTTGAGCAACTGTTTTCAACACCTTTGCACACCTTCCAGAACACAAGGTAACTTGCCAAAATCAGAGGAGACACTGAAAGAGTCTCATATTTAATCACTTTCTTTTTAAATAATATATTCCTTAGCAGTGCAGAGCATGCCTTCATGGCTTCTTTTAACTCTCTTCTACACAATAGTCAGAAAAAAAATGGAGCAAAAAGCCATTCTTGTTTTAAATCAGAAATACACCATAGACATTGACTTTATTTGTCCCCCCCTCACTGCCTCCATTACCTCTTGTCCACTCTTCCAGGGATTATCCCTAACCACTGTCTTCTCTGATTATGTTAGTTAGCAGATTTCAGTGACTTGGAATTCAGATATTTAGTTGCAAAGTTTACTATATGGAGAGTCTGCCAAACGGTCAGTCCAGTTTTCACTCGCCTGGAGAAGCTGGTGGGCTGGCTGCTCAGCTGCCCTCTCTGCTGAATACAGTCTGCATAAGTAATTCTCTAAGTGATGAAGAAGCTCTTTAAATGAACAACATGACAGTATGGGTTTGTAATTCTACCTACGGTGATTTAAAAGGAAGAAAAATATGAGGATAATTCCCATTTCTTACAAATCCTTCTGCCCTACTTTGTGGCTGAAGTTGCTGAGCTCTGCTGCTGGTGCTTGTTTAATCCTTTCAAAGAGGGCCCAGAGGAGAACAGAGGGGCTGTAATTTTCCTGACCACAGAAACATAGACTCATTTTGGTTGGACAAGAACTGTAAGATAATTATGTCCAAGCATCAACTTAGCACTGCCAAGTCCACCACTGAACTGTGTCCCTATGTGCCACCATCTGCAAAACAGTTGATGCCCCTTTCCATGGGGTTCAGAAAAGATACCAACACCTGTAGGAGAGTGTCACCTGTGTGTGTCACACAGCTCCTTGTTTTCTGGAGCTGCTGAAC
>NW_009953864.1:820687-821069 GCF_000747805.2 Chaetura pelagica
TGCAGCTGTTAAAAGAAATACCCTCAAAAGATGTTCCCTATCAGTATGCCAGCTTTCTATTTAAGGTGTTTTGTTTTTTTTTATCAGCTGCTCTGGCCCTGAGTAAGACAGCACAAGCACTCAGGACTATTAAGAAAAAGGCATTCAGTGGAGAGACCCATAGAGGATTTTCATCAAGGCTTAAGGAGCAGTTTCATAGAATCATAGAATCTTAGGGGTTGGAAGGGACCTTGAAAGAACATGTAGTCCAACCCCCCTGCCAGAGCAGGGTCACCTAGAGTACATCACACAGGAACGCATCCAGGTGGGCTTTGAACGTCTCCAGTGAAGGAGACTCCACAACCTCCCTGGGCAGTCTGTTCCAGGGCTCTGTCACTCTCAC
>NW_009953864.1:821230-837879 GCF_000747805.2 Chaetura pelagica
GTAGCTCTGCGCTGGACTCTTTCGAGCAGTTCCCTGTCCTTCTTGGACTGAGGGGCCCAGAACTGGACACAATACTCCAGATGAGGCCTCACCAAGGCAGAATAGAGGGGGAGGAGAACCTCTCTTGACCTACTAACCACACCCTTTCTAATGCACCCCAGGATGCCATTGGCCTTCTTGGCCACAAGGGCACATTGCTGGCTCATGGTCATCCTCCTGTCTACCAGGACCCCCAGGTCTCTTTCACCTACACTACTCTCCAGCAGGTCAGCCCCCAACCTGTACTGGGACATGGTGTTGTTCTTCCCCAGATGCAAAACTCTACACTTCCCCTTGTTGAATTTCATCATGTTTCTCCCCGCCCAACTCTCCAGCCTATCTAAGTCTCTCTGAATGGCAGCACAGCCTTCTGGTGTGTCAGCCACTCCTCCCAGCTTAGTGTCATTGGTATTTTCTTTGTGACATCATTGCCTGGGATTTCACTTTCCACCATCATTACAGTAAATCCTTACTTGCTGCAGAAGTAAGTTGCCCCATCAGGCTGCACCCATGAGGTGCCTCCCAGTGAGGGAGGGACTGGCTGTCACACACCAAAGCTCCTGGTGTGCCAAGACAAGCAATGGCCATGGTGGCAGGCACAGCCCACGCTCCAGTTTCACTCCCAATTCTCAGGAGCATTGTTCCCACAAACATGCCAGGCTGCAGCCTGGCATCAAAGGCAGATAGAAAACCTTCTTCCACCTACAGCAGTGCCTCTGCATTCCCTCAGGAGCTCCAGCTGCCAGGAGGTGCTGCCAAAGGCTCGCACGCATTTCTTAGGAGGTGAACACTCCTGCTTGAGTGACCAGGAGTGATCTGAAGCACAGCTGGTATCACTTGGCGTTTCACAGTTACAGGTCTCTTGGGGAAAAAAAAAGGAACAACACAATATAAAATAAACCACTCTATTTGTGTTGAAATCCAACAGGAATCAAATCCTCCTCAGCAGCTGTAGCCCAAGGAGGACAAAGGGCTGGAAGAGAGCCAGGTGTGCCTTCCTTTCCTGTTATGGTCCATTTGCCACAGGTTTCCAGAAGTGTGTTTTGCGGGAACTTTGCCCACTGTAACCTTCAGAACCTTCAGACCATTAAATAAAGACAAGAGACACAGCACTAAGTGATGAAGGGGAGGAGTAAGATGGCGAGAGTGTGCAGTAGGGCAGCAAGGGAGGAAGGCAATGACGAGGCAGAGATCTGTGCCTGCACTTCCCACTTTAGCAAAGTGCCAGTCTTTACACAGATGCACACAATGCAGCCACGCTTCCTGCCGGGATGCTGGGGGACTGGCTGCTCACAGCAGGGCAGCGTGGCTGTGGGTCATCAAAGCAATGGCTTCTCTCTGCACCAAGATGGCTGGCCAAAGCCCCATGTCAGGAAAATGTAGTGGTTTCTTTTATTCAGGAAAAAATCATGAAGAGGGGAAGTTAATGCACAAAATCTCCTTCCAGGGGAACCAAACTGCTTTCAGATGGTGCTGGTCAGTCAACTGGTGAAAGTGGGTGGCTTTTTGATCTACTGAAAAGCAACATCCTCAAATCACTTTGAAGACTAAGACTGCCAAAAAAAGTTAAACAGCTTATGCCTCTTTTAATGGAAATTTAACATATTTTTATACATATACACAGTAAAGTACAAAGGGTTAGAAAACAGGCTTAATTGTCAGCCCCTTATTCTAACATACTGTATGTTAATCCCTGAGAGCCCGTCACTTGTATGTCTCCTGCAAGTGATACTGAGAGTGCAAATTCAAGCGTTCACCTGCAGCACAGGTTGCTTTTCAGATACTGAATCTGAATGCTAAATCTTTGTTATGCTAGTCTGGCAGTAAACAAAAATTTAAAGCTAAACCATTCAATCCAGTGTACCAATTCAAAATCTGTCCTGATAACTTTGCCACAAACAGCTAAAAGACTCCCTTCCTACTCTCCACAGAAATGAGTTCAGCTTCAGCTCTGTTCACACCAAATCCATCTCGAAATTGGTGCTTATGAACTGTACAGCATTGATGCACTTGCAGGACTAAAGTCCTCTTCAAATTCACAGGGCTGGGGGGATTTATTAGCAAGATGCATATTCTTTCAACTCTGACCTGGGGAGCTACCTGGCAATGCAGTCCAGCCAACACAGCTACTCCAGCAAGAGGCACAAAGAACAGGCTGCGTAGAAAATCCTTAATTCACATGCCTGCCCTAACCTCTGTCAAGCTCTGACCCTGCAGCCATTAGCTAGCAATACCAATCTGGGTGCTGGTTTTCAATCAACTGAATTTATTTCTCCCATGGCACACATGGGTTTCATTACAAGTTCAGTGAGATGGTGGCCAGTCCTTGTGCTGTGAGACCAAAGGATGGAAAAGTTTTGCTTCTCTTTGACTGAAGGGAGAAGGTGATGACAGCAGCAGCGGGGTCTGCCTGGGCTCCCGCAGAGCAACACCCTCAGGAGAGCACACCACAGCACATTTCATTTCAAAGGGGAGCAAATCCTGAGCAAAACCACAGCCTGAGCACGTGCTGTATGGCTTGTTGTTTGCACTTGACCTCTACTTTTTTTCATATGGTCTTCAGCAAGCAGCAGGTTTACAGCCAGGGTTTGGCATGCCATTCAGACTGACTGCTGATGAAACCAAATGAAGCCTGCACGTGGACCACACAACCCTGCAGCAACCTGTGGCAACTCCCTCTGCTAGGGAACGTTGTCTCCCAGCGCTGCACTAGAGGCATGAAGTCCTGCCCCATCCAGGCACCCAGGGCCATACTACACAATGACACGTGGCCATGGCTGCCAAATGTCAGTGGCCGAGCTGCCTGATGCTGGATCTCTGACTGGATGTTCATAGCATATGGCTGGGCTCGAGACCTGGGAAAACTGCTTGAACTTCTGGAAGCTGCATGTTTATCCTGTCCTGGCTATAATATGGAAAGGCTCACAGTAAACCCTGTGGGGTTTATTTACAGAAACTTAAATATCAACCTCAAAAAAAAGCCCACCAGTGGCTTGCCATCTTCCTTATTTCATAGCTTAACACAATGACAAAAATTCCCTGAGACTAAAGAGGAGACAACAGCAGATACAGTGAAACTTAATGGGGGAGGCAAATCTTAGATGACAGTGGCATTGAAAAAGTAGCTCATCTTCTCTGTTGCTCCAAAGAAATCCTGCCCCTGATTTACACCTGCAGAGGATATGAATACCTCAACTACAGAAATATTTCATATGCAGCTCTTTTTATATTCAACAAGACAAACAGCATTAGGAACTGCATCCATACAGATTGTATATATATATAAATATATATATATACAACTTTACAGCTCTGTATATTGTATATAGAGATGTACAGTTTAATACCTGTCTTAAATTCTCATTACTGGAATTAAAGTGCTTAGTATATTAAAAATTATTGTAGACTTGCATTTTCACTGCCCACCAATGCTGTGTAGATTTTAAACTTTTCATTATTACTATAAAACCCTGTAATATATCTACCTAGGCAAGGAGAGGGAGGAATGTCAATTGTTAAAAGCACAGGTCCCTAATTTTGTCCATTACAAAATGAACAACACACACATGTTATTTTTCAAGCTGTTCCTCAGTCATTCACCAGGAACTGGAAAAAAGCAAACTGTAGAAGGACTGCACCACTTAAAGCTTCCTGTCAACAGCAGACAGGTAAACTTACTAAGTCTTCCACCTCAAAATATCTTCCTGCTCCACCACCAGACACACCGTGGCATAGCCCTTGCCCTACTTCTGCACCTTGAAGGCTGTTACTCAGTATTCCAGCTCTGGGAGCAGCGGACACACACGAGGGCGTGCAGTCTGTTATCCTGCTCAGATAACAAGACGGCTCAGAAACCTTCAAGCAACTGCCTTTAAATCAGGTCCTGGATCTGGCGGGAGACACCTGCTTCTGTTTTTGAGCCTCTGCTGCTTTTTTCTTCTCCTGTTCTTCCGCCTTCTTCCGCTCCTCTTTAATCTCCTTGTACCTCCACTTGGGAATCTGCAAGTAGGGGTCATCCTTTGCGCTGCTCCTCCTCCTCGCCTTTTCTGGCTGGAAGGTGGGTGGAGGAGCCTTGCTGACACGGACTTTGGGGATGACAAACCCTGGCCTGACGCTGCTCCGTCGGAGCAGGTGGAGTGGCAGGAGGCTCGCTTTCCGCGTGGCCACCGTGCTCACCTGGGAGACCGCCAGGCTGATGGGCTGCAGGCTGGCTCGCCGCTCCTTCTTCCTGGGCACCAGCATGACTCTGGAGTTCTGAAAGAGCTTCTCATAGCTGCTCAAGTGGTCTTTGTCCTGAGATCGGATCTCCTCGGCTCTCTGCTTCCTGAGGATTTCTTGCACAGCCAGCCTGCGTTTCCCCACAGAAGGCGGGCTGCCTGGGCAAACTGTCCGGCATGCCAGGGCAATGAAGGGGCTGCTCAAGCTCGTTGTCACCTTCACCATGTGATCGAGGACCCCGTCTTTTTCTGGGCCGAAGAAAGGCTGGAACGGCATAGCGGCCCTCACACACTCAGACACCCTCTGCAAACAGCTTTTTGGCTCCGCAGCCTTGGCAAGAAGTTCCTTCATCTTTGGCCATTCTGGTTTATATTGATCACAAAACTGTTCTGGGCATGGATTGTCCATCAGTTTCTGCATGATGAAGGCAGATTCTGACCTTCCTGTGAAACAAGCCCATTCCCATGAAGTCAGTCCACGGCTTGGGTCAGTTGCGTGAACATTTGCCCCTCAAAGAAAAGAAAAAAAATTACTGTTAATTAATGAAAATGCCCACACTTTTGTTGCTGTGATCAGAGTTGAATTAGGCAGGCCCCTGCAAGAAAACCTCACATATGACACGCTATAATATTTTTGTCAAAAGGAACATGCAATAAAGAGAGATTAAAAGGAATCAATGGGACAAATCTAGTTGGAGGTCTGTGACTAGAGGAGTCCCTCAGGGGTCAGTACTGGGACCAGTACTATTCAATATTTTCATCAATGACCTGGATGAGGGAACAGAGTGTGCCGTCAGTGAGTTTGCTGGTGACACTAAACTGGGAGGAGTGGCTGACACACCAGAAGGCTGTGCTGCCATTCAGAGAGACCTAGACAGGCTAGAGAGTTGGGCAGGGAGAAACATGATGAAATTCAACAAGGGCAAGTGTAGAGTTTTGCATCTGGGGAAGAACAACCCCATGTACCAGTACAGGTTGGGGGCTGACCTGCTGGAGAGCAGTGTAGGAGAAAGGGACCTGGGGGTCCTGGTAGACAGGAGGATGACCATGAGCCAGCAATGTGCCCTTGTGGCCAAGAAGGCCAATGGCATCCTGAGGTGCATTAGAAAGGGTGTGGTTAGTAGGTCAAGGCAGGTTCTCCTCCCCCTCTATTCTGCCTTGGTGAGGCCTCATCTGGAGTACTGTGTCCAGTTCTGGGCCCCTCAGTTCAAGAAGGACAGGGAATTGCTTGAAAGAGTCCAGCGCAAAGCCACAAAAATTATTAAGGGAGTGGAACATCTCCCTTATGAGAAAAGGCTGAGGGAGCTGGGTCTCTTTAGCTTGGAGAAGAGGAGACTGAGGGGTGACCTCATCAATGGTTACAAATATGTAAAGGGCGAGTGTCTGGAGGACAGACCCAGGCTTTTTTCAGTGATGTCTAGTGATAAGACAAGGGGCAGTGGGTGCAAACTGGAGCATAGAAGGTTCCACATAAACATCAGAAAAATCTTCTTTCCTGTGAGAGTGACAGAGCACTGGAACAGGCTGCCCAGAGAGGCTGTGGAGTCTCCTTCACTGGAGACGTTCAAAGCCCACCTGCACACGTTCCTGTGTGATGTGCTCTGGGTGACCCTGCTCTGGCAGGGTGGTTGGACTAGATGATCTTTTGAGGTCCCTTCCAACCCCTAGGATTCTGTGATTCTGTGATCAGGGCTCCTGACTTTCTGAACTTCTGGTTTATTAAAAAAAATATATAATAAAAGAAGTTAAGGCTGTATATATTAAATTCACTTAAAACCATGCAAAGAATGACATAATGAATTTCAACTGCATTGAATGTTACCTGCCATTTAAAAATCCATTCCCACAGGCTTGTCAGAAAAGACAAATACAGAAAGAAACGATTCTGTATGCAGAAATCCTTCCCATACAGAATAATGGGCTTTGCACTGGTCGCTGCCACTCAGAATAGGTATCTTGGGATCACAAGTTCCATGAAAATATCAGCTCGGTGCACATTAGAGGCTAAAATAGCAAATAAAATGTGAGGAATTTCTAAAAAAGCATTTTTTAAATAGAGAAAAAATTTCAGTGAAAAAGGAAAAAACAGAAAACACCACGTGTCCAATTCAGGTTCTCTTATCTCTGAATGTACATTAGGGAAAGTTGAGAGGATGGTTATAAGAGTGACCAAATATAAAGTTTCCATACATGTCAGAGAGTGCATAATGAATGAGACGGACCTTCAGTCTGAGCCCAGAACAACTGTTCTCATCTACCTTAGATTATCACCTCTGAGGAAATTAAGTTATCATTAGCAAAAACATGCTATTATCACCAACTGGACCAGCCACAAGAGGCAACTGGGACACATGCTAGACAGCAGATGCTTAGGCATTTGAAGCATTAGGTCCTGGACAGAAATAATTCATAGTGCGTATTACCTTTTGGCCTGTACTGCCCCCATCCCAATTTATGATTTTTATCCATCCAATTCTCACACTTTTCCCCGTTGTCATTCTTTCTTTAAATATATTTCTACATATTTTTCCAGCTTTACATTTCTTTTGATCTCTGTGTGTTCCTATAAGCCCCTTCACATGGGCTTCTGCTCTTGTTCTTCTCTCTTTTTTTTTTTTTTTTTTTTCAAGTAGGATTAATGCTGTTCTCCTCCAGGGCACCTGGCTGTCTGAAGAGGGGATGCAAGGGTAACAGGAGGTGCAAGCATTCTAATCCTCTCTGCTATATCTTTGCAACTGCTGCAGTGCTCTATCCAGTGCTACCACATTCCCTGGCAACCCGAAAATTGAAGGGAACAGGATACAACATTTGAATTCTTTATGGGTTTCTCCTATTAGCAGAAGCACTATTTTTGAAACACCAACACACAACTGACCTACACAGATCTTGCCTCAAAAGAATCACAGAATCATTCTGATTGAAAAAGACCTTTAAGATCATCGAGTCTAACCATAACCTAACTCTACCAACCATTAACCTAACCCTACCGAGTCCAGTGCTAAACTGTATTCCTAAGTACCTCATCTGTATGGTTTTTAGACACCTCCAGGGATGGTGATTCAACCTGGACAGCCTTTTCCAGTGTTTAATCACCCTTTCAGTGAAGAAGTTTCTTCTAATACCTAATCTAAACATCACCTGACAGAAAAAAAAGAAAAAACAATTTTGTCCCATTGCTATGGAAGATGGAAATGTGCAGAGCCTGAGACCTGAGGAAAAGCCAAGAGAACACAAAGAGAAATTATTTTTTTCCAGGTGGATTATCTTGGTAACAGCATTTCAAACTATCAAGCTATCAATTAGGGAAACAAGATATCAGGAAAGGATATCAGGAAGCCATTTACATTGACTACAGTATAACCTTCCACACAAACAATGTTTTGCCATTACAGAGAAACAGAGCAAAAAGGAGAGAATGGGGAAAGTGATAAGAAGTTAAATCACTGCAGAAGCTACAAACCAGTGAAGGGAGGAACAAAGACATACAAAGCCACTCCTGCTCCACTAGCATGTTTTGAACTAACCTACCCAAACTTCCTACTGCTGATTGTCTCCCATAAATTTTAATGAGCAACAGTATGCTCTGCTTGTAAGCAAACAAGAGGTATAGGCAGCTGGTCAACATTATCTCAAAAAAAGGACATCCCAGCTCCAATATGGTGCAGCTGCCAAGCTGAGACCTTGGATCAGAACTGTGCAAAATGAGCTGTGTGAGAAAGTGCTCACTGGGGACTCCCCACCTTTGCTTGAAGGCTGTGTTGAAGCTCAGACACTCAGCTCTGGTTATTGCCTGAGCCATGCTACAGTTGTGCCTGTGCTGTGCCTGGGTCCATGCCTTGCTGATTTGCTACCTGGACCACAGACTTCATTTGACCTCAGACCTCTACTGCCTCTATGGTCTTGCCTTGTCACCATGGACTTCCCTGGCAACCCCTGCAGTAATGGTTAATCCTAGCCATGGTCATGAGTCCTGCTCCAATCTTCATGAAGCACCTTCATTGATGAGGCCAGTACTTCTGTGTGCCTTGCTCACATCCTTGGTTCTCCTTCCTTTGAGGAGAAGCCCATTTCTGCTGCTGCCTGATGGATGTGTCCCCAGGTGTTTCAGAAACTTTAACTCAGGAAACAATACTAGAGAGTACTGAAAACCTCATCTTTAAACAGAAATCAATGTTGTCTTTGTACTCTGTATTACAAAATCTCTTCTAAAGTGTGATTTACTAGTGGTATTGATTTTCTGTACAAATCAGGAGACATTTTTGAACAAACTTGACATTCAGTCATGTCCCTTTTTTAAATGCGACAGCAATTTTCTTGAACCATTTGTAATTTCAGTGTAGGTACAGCCTACAAGTTTTCTTCTAGGAAAACTTTATTTGCCACTTGCCTTGATTTTCCTATAAAAGTTGCCCCAAAGATCATTTTCAGCACAACTAGTTGGCATACACACGCCCCTTTGGGATATCAGTGTCCTATTTGATTAAGAAGGTTTAACGCTTCTTGAGATGCAAAACTGACACCCTGAAATTAAAGACGGGGTGAAAAGAGTTCTGGCATCTGCTAGCAACCTGCTTTATACACAGCATTTAAAGCCCAGTCTCCAGATCTGCAGCCACTCTGACAACTGTACTAAAGCAGCATTGAGTTTACCCTGGAGATTTCAGCAGGGCTTGACACGTGTTCCTGTGCCACCACTGTCTGGGGGGGTCTGGCTTGCTGGCCACATGCTGGGCTCCCCCCCTTCCTCGCTGTGCACTCACTGACAGCCAAATCACATGCTCCAAAGACTCACTTTGAAAGAGCAAACGTCACAGCCAAGTGTCTCAGAGCCCCTTAATCTTGTAGTGATTGACCTTGGCCGCCCTCCAGGAACACAAATTTCGGAAAGAGCAGTCACTTTGACAATCCAGCCCCAACCATCTGTCGCACATTGCCCTTACCTCTTCTCCATCTGACTGTGCTAAATCCACGCTTAGGCGGTTAGGAAGGTGAGCTGTTTTCCTTTACTGACCTCCTGCATTGCTGTAAGTGAGTGCCTGTCAATAGAGGTCTTACCCAAGCCACCAAACAGACATTGAGCTTAAAAACCTCCTGGCTTTAACTCTTTTCTAAAGATACATACCTGTTCCGTACCTGTATGAAAGTCAGAGACTATGCAAGTAGACCTACAGCTGAATAGGGGTGTTTTCCCCCTCTATTTCCATGCATTCTTATGTTTTAACATAGAATTTTTCTGGTTTATTTGTGAAATTGATTTTTTCACTGAATCTTTTAATAACAATTTCTTTCACCTTCTTCAGCAAATTACCACTTCATTGTCAGCAGCCACTCAGTGTCCCTCAAGCCTCAAACCACTCTTAAATCCATTCTGATGGGCAGCTCCCTCCTTCCTGACATTTCACCAGACTGTACGGTGCAAAAAAATAATCAGATACTAAAATGGGTCCTGGTAATTTACCACCCTTCTTTTGTGGCCCCTATTTTGAGCTGGAAATGTGAAGACCTGCAGAATACTCACTAAAACATGTATATAAAGTGCAGTTTAGAAACTCAGAGTATATTAACTCTACAAATTCTACACCTCTTATTCTCCCTACCTCTGATGCACAAATAGGCTGATATAATTCCCTGTAGGTAAACTTGATATAGAGACTAATTAGGCCATTTTCTGGCTGGCTAAACGTTTGTTTCTCCAATATTCTGTTTTCTTAGGAATCAGGAAAATACAAAAGTGGCTGTTCAGGTGCCAGAGGCAGCAGCCAGATTGCGAACTTCAATATTGATCTTATTTGTACGAGAATTAGAATAACAAGGACTGAGTTATCTACAAAAATGGAAAGACTCTGAAATACCTTCTAGTGACCAGAACAGAAAGAACAAGCCTCCATCACATCTCCAGTGATAACAATAGAAAGCCATCATAATGGAAGGTCAGTTTGACAAGCTAGAAGTTCTTCTAGTTTCATTCTAAGTGATAATTCATAATAGGCACTGGAAAATTCTGAACTAACTTCTGCATGAAGTATGTGTTCCTCCAGAAAGTGCATCTGTGTCTAGAAGTACTGTAGCTCTGGCTGCCATTTCATAACTTTGTTTCATAAAATTTGAACTCCAGAACATATTATCCAATTCCAAAGCCTTGATTCCAGTATAAGAGGCTACAGAACCTTTCAGAAAATAGAATGCTGGCTACCACATCATCCAAACATTTTCTGTGTCATAGTAACATCTGGAAACTGGATATTATGAAAACGAATGAAAGAAATATCACTATACTTGATTAATACCTGTAATTTAAAATATTCAGATTATGAGAGGTTAGACAGTAAAATGGCTAAAATAAACTACTTATTCAAGATCACTCTCAAATGGACCTGTAGGATTCTTGGTTTTGACAGTAGCAATATTCACATATTCACAACTATAATTTCCATAATACTTAATTTGTGTCAAGGATCTACAACTGTAATACAAGTATATTTACTAATTTATGCTAGTTATTTACTTATTAACTAATAGTTTATATACCAATTACTTAATATAATAAAAATATCTAACATTGTGGCTAAAAGGTGGTGTATGCTGGGAGTGCTCCTGTCGAGGCCCAACGCCCCTTGCCCTTCCCAGTTTCCTCTCCAAGACCCTTTCACCTTGCAAAGTACAGGGCTAGAAAATCAACTGCACTCGAGAGCCAACAGCAAGAAACGTATTTCCTGTTCTCATATGTGAAGAGAGGCAGGTGGGCACAGATGGACCTGCTCATTCCCTGTGCCTCAACTCCCTCCTTCCAGCAGATACAGACCCTCTGGTGATGTGTTGCCCATAAACCTGGAGAGCAAATTTGGAACTATAGAGGGGTTAGAAAGAGAGGTTATTCCCTATTTGGCCCAAGTTCCCACCAATGCTCCCGTGGGATATGAACCCCACACCTGACTCTCCTGACAAGACTGAGAGCCCCCAGTGCTTTTCACTACCTGCCCCAGGACCTGCCACAATAGGAGAGAGAGGTGGTCTGGCTATGGTTCCACCACCATCATGCACCATCCCACCTGCAGAGCTGGCAGCAAGAGACCTGCATGTGCTTCCCAGCTGTGTCATGACCTTCATTAACTCCTTGCCTACAAATCTTGATGATCACACTTCCTGAACTCTCCTTGAGATAATGAATCTCACCCTGAGAGTTCTTGGAGAGGCCCTGGATGAGTTTCCACAGGCAAACTGAGCACTCCTTCACCTGCAGCATGTGACTTCACCACCTTCCCTCTGACTTATTTAAAAGCTGAACCCATTCTCAGGAAAGGCTGCAACACCCCTCTCAGAGTGAACACCCCAAGAGCCATATTTCTTCTTGGTGTTTGTGTGTGACTCTCTAGTATTTACAGGTAGATGACGACGAAGCAGCAGCAAAGCATTTTGCATACCTGCCAGCATCAAGGCTCTCACGCACTCCACTCGGCCCTGCATCGCAGATTTCATCAGCGCCGTGAATCCAAACACGTTTCTCTTCTCGATATCAAGCCCAGGAAAGTAGTTCAACAAATAGTTTGTAATGGTTACGTGCCCTTTAAGGAAATAAAAAAGCAGAGAAAATACATCACAGGTTAAGGCGCTGTCTCAAGGTTATAAAAAATTACTCCTGCAGGTTTGACAACTGGAAAAAAGCAACCAACTAATGCAATTTCTTTTATTTGTATCCTTCTCCACTCATTGCAGTGGTCAGCCTTAGGGCTAGGTGGCACTGACTTGTGACCAGAGTATTGGGCTAGGAGCCTAGAAAACTGGGTTCCCACCATTTTTCAAGTTGCTCTCCTCTCTGAAAAGTCAATTTAAGATAAGGGAATAATCAGAAAACAGAGGTGGTCACTCTAAGGTTGAAAGGAGCCTCAGTTTCTTGACTCAGTGAGTAACACTGCAAAGGGAATTATTTCAGCTTATGGAAGAAAAACCCATCACCTGGGGGAAATTACTGCAGAGGTTCAGCTTTTTGGCTCCTGTAGTAAATTTGAGCCTTGCTATAATGGTGCTTCATTAAAAAGTGATTGCATCTGATGGTTCCAGCCAATAATTCTAACAAATCATGCCAGGCCTGTATGAGACAAAGAAATATTTTGTGTAGAATCCTGCATTTTTATTTTTTTCATCTGACAGTGTAAAGCCACTTGTCTACCCTCCAGCAACAGGGAAATGGGGCTGATTTTCAGTTCTGTTAGTAAAATAAATAATTTTAGTTCTGTTTCTAAAAGCAAGTGGTTTTGCTTTTCATGTGCCTTGTACGCCAGGATAACTGGTGTCAGCAAGGACATAGTAATAGTTGAAGACATCTCCGGCTAAATAGTAGAAAGACCAATTAAAACATCAAGTCTTTGTAATTGGAGTATCAGAACAAGACAAGTATCTAGTTCCATTATGACTCATTCAAAACAGTTTTCCCTTCACTTGTCATTCATTTTATGACGCTTTGATGCTTTATAAAATAATGCAGTCTGTCACACAGCTGCAACAATCACAATTTAATTACTAGGAGCTGTAAAAATATTCTTTCATCTCACTCTGCAGTCCAGCTGAATATTCTGTGGTGCATGTCATTCAAATTCATCTAGAAATGTTACTGAAGCAGATTATAATTCATACAGGACAATTTTGAAAGTCTATAGTGTCACATCTGGTGCAGATTGCATCAACAGTCACTTTGGTATCAACAGAGTCCTGCATTCACTTTGGAAAGCAAGTTAAGAAAATCTTTACCAATTAATTGAAGATGTTTTCTAGGTGCTGCTTTTTATCTCCTAGAATTTCCTAGACTCTGCTACCTTGCTGCATAACTGGAAACTCTCCTGAAACCTGAGCAGACATAGGGATAGTCCAGATGAGCTTAGCAACACCAGAGTCAGAGAAAACTGAGTAAGAAGCTCCCTGTACCTTGGTGCAGCCTAATGCAAATGAAATGTAAAGATACAGCAAATGACAAGAAGCTGAACAAAGCAAAAATTAACTGGGTTCAATGCAGGATCAAGTGACCCAGTCCTGCTTACTCAATACAGAAGCTTCAGCTTCACTGACTTGATGGCCTAAGATCAAATCCCAGCAAGGTATCGGTTACCACTGGGAGAATTTTTGTGCCTGAATTGTTTTGCAGGACATGCACTGTTTCACTGATGTACAGTGTGCATCTTCATGGAGGTTTTGAACAGCTGAAATACTGGGTTTTTTACCACAAATACCAGAGATGGAAACAAGGAGAAATCATAAGATGGAAGATTTTTCACCAGTTATTACATTACTAAAGATGTTCTTCCCTTTGCCAAAAGCATAGCTGCAGTAAGAAATGTTTTGCAAATCTGGGATGATCCTAGGAGTCAATCCTGAAAGACCTTCCTCAGTAAAAAAATCTTCAAGGGACTACAGATGGCCTCAAATGAGACAGAAAAAATACCAGCAAAGAAAATAAAGAGGTTTGTGGTTCTCAGAAGTTTTGTGTCTCAGGGATTCCTGAAAACTACTTCAGTTTTAATCTGTGGGAACTTCTGTCCTCTGAGGTTTGCTTCAAATTTCTAGTTCAGATACCAAATTCAAAGCAAAACTCAGAGCTGCCAAGATTTTGTTCAAACCCTCTCATACACTTTTGATTTAAGGCTATAAAGTTTGCTTCAGTGCTTCTGTGCCTGGGTGAAGCAGAAATATTTTTCTAAACTGTAAACCAGTTGAGCCTTCCATGATTTAAAGTCTGCTATGAAAGCTGCATATGGCTCTAAAATAAATTGGCCTGGCCTCAGCCTCATTGGCGATACTGAATTTGTATGAAGCTCTTGTTGTTTATATGCCGGATCTATGTTCTACCAGAACTGGCATGCTAAGGGCACACTTCCTCACCCTGTGAGCCACATTTAGAGATCAGCACAGATGTCTGTAACAGCTCCATTCATTTCATTGCTGCTGCAGAGGAAATGCATGTAATGATGACAACATTACCCAATAATCTATGTAACACAGAGAGAAGGATAAGCTGCATAGTAAGGAAGGTGCTCTGTCATATAACATCACAGTTTCTAATTGTACCTGCAAAAAGCCTGTGTTTGGTCTATGGCTGGTGAATGCTTTCTTACAGATGGATGGAACCAAATACACTCTGCACCTCTCATCCTCTGGATGCTTTATCTGTCTGTGTTCTCTTGTCTCCCTTAATAAGCAGAAACAGGAGTAACCTCTGATTCTTAATTCCCAGCACCATAGCCCAGCCCCAAACCAGTCCCTGTTACATAAACCATCTATATTTTATGAGCAAATACAACAGCCTTTAAACACCCATGTATTCCAATCACAATACAGTACCACCAAGGCAGCTATGTACTCAGCAGCAGCAGAACTGAAAAAAAAGTTAATGTAATTTTCCTCCCTTTTCCCACTTTTTGAAACAACTCCTTCCTTCCTTCCTGCCTGCCTGCCTGCCTGTAATAATGTAGATCTGCTATTAGACTTTCCACAGGAAACCCCATATTTTTGGTATAAATGACAGTGATCTCCCAGAATAATTTCTTTTGCAAAACCATTATTATCGTTATAACCTAAAGTTAAAAAAACACAACAATGAATCCTTCACTAAAAGAAAGAATGCATAAGCTTTGCTTTCACTTCTTTATAATATACTGCTTAGTGATATTACTTAACATTCAGCAATAATTAAGCAGCATCTATTGCACTATAGCTCCTCTGGTTGCAATGCTAACCTCACAGTAATATCTATTAACACTAGAGCAGTATCTTGTGATAATGAATTAAATAACTGGTGTCAACACTGTAGCTCAGGATTATCATAGGCAGGGGAAAACAAGTTAAGAGTCTGTAAGAGCTTCTGCTGACTACAGTAATTTTCAATTGCTTTGGGGATCAATAGCAAGTACTGGCAGAGAGTGTCAATTCAATGTCAGCCCTCAGGATTAACTCTGAGCTCATTATCATGAGTTATAAAGGCCAAGAAGGAGTCAGTGTTAAAACTTTTATAGCCCAAACTTGTATTAAGGCAAAGATATAAAAGTAAGTTAGGGTTTTGAAGTCCTCTCTCCTTTCTTTAAAAAGCTACTATACTCATGACTTTGCTATGGACATGACTACTGTGGTCCCAATTCTTTCTTCCAGTATTCAAGGCCTACCTCACGCTTTGTTAGCAGAGTTTGCTTTTTGGTAAAACACAAAGCACAGTTTGCTACTACCTGGAAATGTCTAGCGGCAAGGTTACTAGATTAATATTAAAACAGAACTGCTCCAATCTTTAAACATGGCTTGTAATGTTCACTGATGTTGCCTGATGGAAATTTGTTTCCTCCAGCCAGGGTCTGGGAGGGAATACTGCATCCCATGAGCTCCTATGAACATCCTAGGTTCTTCATCAGTGAGAAGACATGACAAAGACCAGCTATGCATTTCCTCGTAAAGTGATTGTCTTTAAGGAGCACACTTGAGGGATGCAAAGAAAACCATGGATGCAGAGCCAAGCAGCCCTTGGAACTGCTTTTAGACTACAAACTGATGACCTACTTCATCAATTTTTTCCCGATTTACATGCTTTAGCACTTTTTTAACACTTGTAAGAGAAAACTACAGCTTTCCTTAAAGGTTTAAGGACAGTGGTTCAGTTCTCACAGAAATAATCACTGATTGCTTTTTAACTGTACAGCTGAAGCTAGTAATTCCCCGGGAAGCATCTCTTACATTTATGTAATCTGTTACACTTGTTCACTGAATATTACTGTGCTGACTGGGATAAAAGTAAACCTGGGGATAAACTCTGTTCTCGCCTCAGTCTGCATCAGGATTAATGTGGTCGATGTCAATATAATCAGTCTGTTATCAAAGCAGCATTGGCAGACACTGAATCCTGCTCAGACTATGTAAATTGTGATATATTTATTTTGCTATTAACTATGGAGTGGTTGAAAAACATCTTAGCAGCTCAAATTTTTCTTAATCACGAGAGATTTTCCTACAGTCAGCAACTACTACAGATCCACTGAGGTAGGTGCAACAAGCATGAGAAAAGAGATGCTATCAGCATCAATACAGCACATTACAGGACTGCAATGTCGACGGGTTGCTTGCCAGAGCAAACATAGGGCATTAAGCATAAAGGAACAAAGCAGCATATTACTGCACACTTGGGGCAAGATTTTCTTTATTTTTAAGTTAAAATAGATAACAGCCTCTACTAGAAATGCACAGTGTTTTCTGCCTTAATCCATTGGATAAGCATTACTGTAGATTAATTAGTTCAAAGAAAATAATGGCAAACTTATTTGGGAGTGAGCTTGGCCAGGATTATTTTACCCAGACTGATTTATTTTAGAGCTTTGAAAAAAACCTAAAATAGTAGCCACGACACACGATCTTCCTAAGACCCCG
>NW_009953864.1:838035-868970 GCF_000747805.2 Chaetura pelagica
CGCTCTTCCTAAGACCCAGTATGTAGGAGGTGAAACAAAGAGCCTTACCTGCCTGTGCAGCTGTAATTAGAGCTGTGTTCCCTTCGTTGTCCTGCCAGTTCACATCAAGGTGAGGGCATTGTGCTAAGGCTATTACAATATCCACATACCCTTGGTAACAGGCGACGATAAGACCATTCTGTAAGTAAAATATAAAGAGACCATCAGGTTTACCAGACTCAGAAAAGTTCACTGAGGAAGCATACTTGTGTGCTCTTTTATTTTATTTTTTTTCAAGCTAAAGAACTGAAAAGGCATCAGTGTAACTAGTTATTGGCTCCAGGCACAATGTTCAAATACAAAACACCACTTTATACCTCTGCCCTTTGGCTAGTAACATTTGGTGTTCCTCAGAAACACCTAGGAGACTAGGTATTATATTATGTTACTTGGAAAGGATCTGTTTATAAATGGTATATGTTTATATGGCTATATACTCTACATTCAAATGAGAATAAATCAGATTTTATTATATAATAAAATGAACCCATTAGGTAACATGAATTGGACCTGCTTTGAATATTTATTCTCTGAAAAACAACTAGTTGTTCTCTGAAGATAAAGTGGTATGCAGGAGTAGTGTTTGCCTGTTGCTATCTTTAAATACTTCAGGTTTCCCATTAGAAGTAGATTTTTTAAATAATAATAAATAAAATAAAATTGCTTTTAGAGCCACTGCCTAATGTACTTTATGACAGCTGGAAGCTGTAAAACTTCCAGGAGGAAGCCACGCCAGGAGGTAAACCTTGTAACTCCACTTGGTACCCAACCAATGTTTCACTGCAAGTGGCAAACTGACAGCTTCTCTAAAATACAGCAAAATACACTTATCATTGATTAAATGGAACGACAGTACTTAATCCTGGCTGCTCACTTGACCACTAGGATTAAAGCTATTATCTCTGGTCTTTGGGACTGCTCGGGTAGCCTGCTGTTCCTCTGAAGGGGAGGGCAGGTGCCGAATACATCAGTGCTCCCTGCGCTCCCTCTGCACCACCGACACCTGACTCAGTTTTCTTGAGCTCAGCATCGGTATCTGACTACTGAAAAGGTAAGGGCAGAGACACAAATCTCAGCCTCCCTGGTAGCCCTGTCTGCCTAAAACATGCTCACACAGACATGCTGCAAGTTCATAATCACAGCTGGCTAGAGGGATAACTTGGTTATGAAAACTGAATGGCCTGTCCTAACTCATCCATTATTTTTCTAAGAAGCTCTCGTTTATTCTTTTTATTCTCTTTATTTCTTTTCCCCATGGACACAGAGGCATTCACCAAATAACCACAACTGTGAGTTCTGATTTATTGTCATTATAACTAATCAGTTAATATTTCAGTGTCCTGCTTCATTGTTATGATGAATACTCATTTTGGCTCAGGTGCAAACAGTTTCATTAAGACACAGAGGCAATGACAACTCTTTGGGATGCTCACAAGCTATGAAGGGGATTTCTCAATTATATCTTTCGATAAAATTATTACTCTGATTTCTTTTTATTCTCACTCTTGTCCTCAGCATGAAGCAACACCACTCTTTGTAAAGAGTATCTCCATTTCCTTGTGAAGTCCCTGTAATACTTCAAACCATTCTATTGAAATTGTACAGAGGATACTGCTATCATAGAATCACAGAATGGTTTGGGCTGGAAGGGACCTTAAAGAGCACCTAGTCCAACACCCCTGCATGGGCAGAGACACTTCCCACTAGACCAGGTTGCTCAGTGACCCATCCAGGCTGGCCTTGAACACTTCCACAGATGTGGCATCCACAGCTTCTCTGGGCAACCTCTTCCAGTATCTCACCACCCTCTTTAAAAAAACTTTCTTCCTAAGTTAACGTAAATCTCCCCTCTTTTAGTTTGAAACCATTACCACTTGTACTATCACTACAAGGCCTTGTAAAAAGCCCCTCCCCAGATTTTCTGAAGGCCCCCTTCAGGTACGGAAAGCCACTATAACGTCTCCCCAGAGCCTTCTCTTCTCCAGGCTGAACAGTCCCAACTCTCTCGGCCTGTCTTCGTGGGCTCCAGCCCTCTGATCATCTTTATGGCCCTTCTACGGACTTGCTCCAACAGCTCCATCTCCCTCTTACATTGGCAGCTCCAGAACTGGACACAATACTCCCCAGTAAGTACTGGAAACTAAGCTTCCTAGCATAAGGAGTCTAGAAATTAGGATTTTTTTAACAAATTATATTCAGTTTTACTAAAAATGCTTTTGTCTTCCAACAAGTACGGTTACAATCCTATCTTCGTGTGATCTACTGGCAACTGTAAGGCCTTAATTAGAGAGCCAAAGAGAACAGCTACAGAGCTAAATAATGCAGAGACAACAGCACTACAAATATATATAAAAATACAATTAACTAACATGTATGTACTCTCCTGGTGGGATTGTTGAGATTGATTCCAGTTTTACTTCAATGTAATAAACCTTAGCTTTAAAAAAAAAAAAAAAAAAGTGTCAGTGTCCCCTTGGTAAGGACTTTAAGGACTTGAGCATTATTCTACTTCTTTAATAATTACACTTTTCACCTAATGTTCAGGATAGGGGTCTTTACAACTCCAAAACCTGCCAATTTAAAACTTCATCCAGTCATTTAGTAAGATGTCAGCTACTAATGACAGCAGAAAAATACGTATACAATAGACTGGAGACCTAAAATTCTTGACAATAAGAAAGGGGAATCTATTGTTGACTGCAAAAATTGACATTTTTTGAAGAGAGTGGTATCTTCAAGCAGCTGTAAGAATAACTTAATTATCTCTAATGGAAACAAACGTTTCACTCAGTATCTGAAAAATATTTTCATAGGACAAGTTCAAAAATATTTACCAGATGCTTTATAAAAAAACTCATTTTTTGCTCTCTTTAAAAGACAAATAAATGGTAGACTAGTAAAACAAACAATAACAAACAACAAACATTAGCTATTTTGTGTGAGAGGCTTTTGCATTACGGTATTTAAGGACATTTGTCCTACTTTTAGTGGGTACCTCTATCAGATAGGTTCTAATTAAACTAAAACACACTGACATTCTGATTTCAGCAGATATGATGCACCAATGATCTCAGAATCAACCAACCTCATTCACAGTTCTGAGTTGATGAACCATTAGGATTACTCAGGTATCAACATTTTCTGAAGTTTATTTCACCAAGGTGTTAGCACTGATTGCTTAAGGATAAGGAAAGGCAGTGGAGAATAGGATCTTTCTGAGGGATTTCTTCGTGCAGTAGCATGGAAAATAATTTTTGAATGACAGTTGTATGAATCTGAAGTGGGTCAAATGAGAATCTGAGAACCTGGTGTTGAAAGGAGCATGCCCAGCACTCCCTCGTTAAGATGCAAAATGAGCAATTGCACAAGAATCTAACAACAAGTCATTTCACCCCCTTGGGGTTCCCAGCACCATCCAGGGCTGATGCCAGTGCTCTCTGGTTATCCTCACCACTTACAGGTTTCCTAGGGAAGCAGCTTGCTAAGGAGCTGCTTTCCTTTGCATAACTCTTGTAAATACATCAGATAGTGAAATGAGGTGCAGGAGGCTGCAGCATTAGAACGAAAATTGCCCCTGGATTTGACAGTTATTCCCCAAATCCTGGTTCAATTCAACCAAGATAATTCATGGGTTTGGGTTGTTTTTATTTTTTCCTTTCTTTTCCTTCCCTTTTTTGCATTCATTTCTGGCCCTGTCTGTATTCTGCTGGAAGTTAGTACAAGCAGATCAGCCAGGATGCACAATCAATCAATCAACCAACCAATGGCAACATGAGTTATTAGTCTGGAAACTTTCACTTCATATACCAATAAATAATATCCACAGACATAATATATTAAAAACTCTTTCAACAATCTCAATAAAGAAATATAACTGATAGCAAACTGCTTTCAGCTAACTTTTGAAGCAATTGGTAATGCAGTAGCCTGTATCACTGGAGTCTGCAAGAAAACACAGCTGTGTGCTTAATGTTTTTTTAAAATACAAAAGTAAAGCAGGATAAATTAATGTTGGCTGGAAAATTCTGAACTTGAGTAACCTGATTATCCTCAGAAAAGAGGTGACATTTTCTCTCATTAATGTTCTACCCAGGCATTAATTATACTTTTCCTCACATGAAGGGTCACAGAGCAATTATGAAGTGATCAGTCTATGTGGAAAAAAAAATCTTTAAATGAACCTTACTATTATTTTCTCAGTAAGATCAATTCTCAGACATATTCACTACACGTGAAAGCTTTAGGAGAAGGAAGACTGATAATTCTTATATGCATGTCCTCTCCCTAAGCCTTTTTCCTTCAACAGCATCCCTTTTTTCTCCCTTTCGTATGTCCTCAAACACCACTTATCTTAAAACATACTAAAACCTCAAACTATTCCCATTAATATATAAAAATAGTCAGTTATTAGAAGGAATAACTGTACATATGTCCACAGCATAGAAGCTCAGTATCTCTGCCTTTCAAGGACTGTTCTCTTAGCTAAGACCTGCTCTCTCCCAATTAGCAGCCAGAAATTCTGCTCATCATTCTCCCAGATCAACGAAACAGAACAGACAGAAAAAGCCTGCTCTGATCCTCTGTGCAGAGGAGACCTAAAACATGAAATGGCATTAAAGCCTTTGAACCATAGGAAAAGGGATTTCTTCATTACAGGAGATGGGGGCTTCTGGCCTCTCTGAGGTTTGCTACAGATCCTCTTTCATTTTTCAAATATTGCATACAGACCCTGCGTGACAGACAAGGAAGCATGAGTCATCCATCACATCAACTACACTAACATTTACCGTCCATTTTTCCCCAGCAGGGCGGTTGAAATTCAGGTCAGTAACAGTTTTCTTCCAAGTAGAAGCCATAGTACTGCCAGGTCTTGAGGGGTCTGTCTTTCCTCCATGGAGTATTTGGCATTTAACAGAGCTTCCCCACAGTTCTTCTGTAGTATATGACATGTCTTCTTCTCATGTAACTAGCATGGTTTTGAAAGACCCCCTTTTGTTTTGAAGTTACAGAGAATACTTTTAAGAATACTTTGTTTAGAGTATATGACAAAAGGGTCAGTCTGGGATAAAATACTTATTTTCCATATATTCTAAATAAAGTAGAACCAATTTTCTTAATTTCATCCCAGAGCACATAAATGGATATTTCAGGCATGGGGCTACCTACAGGTAACCAGATGTTGCAACACCTTCCTCAAGCAGTGTTTATGAATTGTAAGAACTTCATAGTACTCTTCCATAATCACACTAAAAGTATTGTATTAAAATTTGCAGGTTTGAAATTGAATAAAACAGTCTTGTGAAACTTTTGATTATTTTTAAACTGATATTTCTTCATGGGCCTTAAATCTCTTTGATTCCATGTAAGACTGGAATAGTGCTGCCACCATAAAACCACATTTTGCCTAGCTCAGCTGAGTTGGCTAACAGCAAAACAATGTGTCTGATTAAGTGAGGTCATAGACATCTCAGGAGACATTTCTATAAATCGGATGTTATGACAAAATTACAGACGTAAGGCTACTTGTATACTAGCTCCTTACAGATAATAGAGATCACAAGAAAGACTAGAGGATCAATAATGAACTCAAGCTGAACTGCAGAGCAAATCACATACAGCATGCAATTATTTCAGCTTTAAAAAAAAAAATCTCTTGGGGCACCTTATTTTCCATCAAGATGCTGAGAATGAAAACAGCTTATTATATCTTTTTGCCTATTATCCCAGGCAAAAATTGGTCTGGCAAAAGACTAAATTGACATTACCTGTTGCTTTTCATAAGCATCATGATAAAGAACTGTCCAGTTCACCTTGCATGCATCTCTAAGTATTAATGACGACTCTGCAAGGTTGGTTTAACAGCAATGATTAAAACTGCATGTAATTGAATTAAATGAGATAATGATTCATTTAAATCTATAATCTTGTGCAGGAACAACTATGCAAATTATGTCTAAGTTAAAAGCACATTACACAAACAATATTTTGAGTAATAGAAATGGAAGAATATAAACCAAAGGAATAAAGAGTTCTGTTTAAACTTTTTCTTCTTGATTTACTAAAGCAGTGATTTATGTATCTAATAGTTTGTATTACAAATAACACCATTATAAAACAACTAGATATAACTATCACTCACTATAAGACAATTCACATACAAATAATAATTTAAAAAAAAAAATCAGGTAAAGTACTGCAAAATAAATTTCCTAAAATTATTTAAGGGAAGTTCTGACCTCCATTAAAATCTCTGAAACCCTGTGAAACTTGGGTCAAAAGAGATTAGAAATTCACATTGTATTAAAAAAGAGCAAAATCTACTACTCAGCATCACTATCCACTACATACTAATTTGTGTATAATGCACAAAACCTTCCAGTCTGCATAAAGCAATCTGAGAAACTTTCATAAATGGATTGAGCTTATATTGTAATTGGTTTAGCTGATCAGATCAACAGCGACTGAGATGAGGTAATTATTCAGGTCACCAGTCCCATGAGAAGCGGTGTTTATGTGCTACAGAAATCCATCAAGCACATAAGCTTGAATATTATCTGGGCAAAATAATTCTGGCTGACCTTTTAGAGAGAGGGCTGCAACAGCTTAGTCACATACAGATTTATATTGGGAAAGCAACAAAAAAAGAGCTGGGAATTGAAATCAATTTTGGCTGACTGTGGGTTGGACAAAACTCCAAATGAATAGAGGGAGGCAAGGGTGGGGATTTGCCAGGGAAAGCAATCAGACAAGTGCAAAGTGTATTCAAGCAGGGATGGAGCAGTGAAGTACAAAACTCACTACCTCCTTTGCAGGGGAACACAGTAGCCTGAAGCACAACCTTCTATCCAAAAGCAAGCTTAAATGGCACTACTCCTTCCAGTGCCTGAATACTGAAGGCACAAAATTGCCACCTTCACAGCGTTAGGAGCACTCACAGATTCACCTTCCAGCATGAACTGCATCCCGCTGGCTGAAAACACAGGCCAGTCTGTGGACTCGCAGGTGATAACCTGCCAACTTCCCCTCTCCATTTTGTGGGAGATGTTTGATTTTATTTGCTTCATAAACACCTCTTGTATCATTCAGGACATATCTTTTTAAGTAAAGTTATAGCTTGGTGTATCTATCATCTCTGCAGGAATCTTTACTTAATCTATTCTAATCCAAATCTCCATGATCACCTCTAAAAATAGTCCCAGGAAAGTTCATTTTACTATGCCTGGAAAAGCTTGCATTACACAACAAAGAAGGAGGTCAGCAGCAGAGTGCACTCAGGATTAAATCTAGTCCTGGAAACAGCTCTGCAAAAAAAAATAAATAATAATGAGCTGAGGGACACAGTGTCAGCTGAGTTGCAGGAGGCCTGGGCTGCGTTGCCAGTAAGCTGGTTTACTCTGTGTTAAGATGACACTTGGTGGTAACTTCTTAAGAGTAGCAACCAGACTTGTGTTAGCAATGAAAAACCTTTGCTTCCTCTTTCCTCTCTGAACCTCAGCTTGAAACAAAGAAGTGAAGACCTGGATACGTGAACAAGAGCTAGCAGCAACTACAACTAACTCAGGTTTATTTTAACATTGAGGCACTTGAATTAGGAAATTTAATGCAATTCCATTGAAAAATACATATATATTTAAAATATTCACTCAGGATGTTAGCAGGTATACACATCAGGCTCAAGATCAATTTTGTTAGAATAATGTATATTTTGCAGTGACATCTGATAAGACTATATTAGGAATATATTCATCAGTCTGATATTTCATCAGTAGCTTTGCTAGTGCCTTTGCTACTGACAGCAGACTGTCATGCAGCAAACCAATATAAAGAATGCAGAAATGTATTTGGAAAGGGAGGAAACCAGGATTGTTTTTCCATGACTGAAAACAGAAGTGACATTTGAGGTAGTCCAATCAGTCCAAAATTAAGCTTTGTAATGTATGGGAGATCTATGATCACAGCAGAAGTAAAGAAGGTATAAATTTAGAAAAGGAATATCAGGAAGCTTTAAGGAAATACTGTTTAATAAAAACAACACATACTTAAAATTAACTGGCAGGTCACCTTGTGGAGTTATCGCCATGAGTCATGCGTTAAAAAGAAGTTATCTCTGGTTTCAATAGCACAGCAAATCAGTCCAGGGTCCCATTTTCAGGGAAAGGTTCTTTGTTTTGTTCATGGGGTGCCTTGCTGTAAGGGATAGAAAATACTGTGGGAAGATGGCAGGGGAAATAAGACATTTTTTATCAGGTTAAATTTCACTGCCATGTTAGGTATAATTACTAAATAGTGACGACCTCTGAAGATCACAGAGTCCAATCTTCCTGTTGCAGCAGGAACACCTAGGGCAGATCACACAGAAACATGTCCAGACAAGTCTTAAAAATCTCCAGAGAAGGAGCCTCCACCACCTCTCTGGGCAGCCTGTCCCAGTGCTCTGTCACCCTCACAGTAAAGAAGTTCTTCCTCATGTTGAGGTGGAACTTCCTGTGTTGTAACTTGGTGCTGTTTCCCTCGTCCTATCACAGGGCCCCACTGAAAAGAGACTGGCCCATTCTTGACATCCACCCTTCAGATATTTCTAGACATTAATCAAATCATCTCTTAGTCTTTTCAAGAGTAAACAGCCCCAGGTCTTTTAGCCTTTCCTCATGTGACAGGTGTTTCAGTCTTTTAAACATCCTCGTATCCTCTGTTGGACTCTTCCCAGCATATCCCTGTCCCTCTTGAACTGGGGAGCCCAGAACTGGACACACTACTCCAGGTGTGGTGTTACAAGGACAGAATAGAGAGTGAGGAGAACCCCCCTTGACCTGCTGGCCACACTGTTCATAATGTATCCCAAGATACTATTGGCTTTCTTGGCCACAAGGACACATAGTTGTATGGAAATGTATAACATAGTTATATAACATTTTGCAGACTCTTGTAATTGCCAGATTAATTTAAAATCCAATGTTACAATAATAGTCTTCCTATTATATCACTGAAGCATTTTGTTTGTATGTTTGTTTGTTTGTTTATTTTCTGGAAGGCAAAAACTCTTAAGAGCTAAACAAAGCAATAGACAAAGGTGGATCATCTAACAGCACAACCCAGACCTGATGTGACATGTATCCAGTGCTCTCTCACACCACGTAAGACCTTTAAGAACATTCAGAAACCCATTCAGATCTGAACTCCAAATCTTGGGCCTGACAGGCACTGCTCTTAACTTCTCTCCTGGTATCTAAATATATACACATTTTGCACACACTTAGGATAAGAAAGGAGAGTTCTCAGCATGTAAAAAACATACTTCGTACTGCATTCAGAAGGCACGTGAAATGCATTTTGTGCACAAACATAACTCTGTTAAAAAGTACACCCCCTGGCTATAAGGCATAGAAATCAGCTCCTCCCCATCTGCTTAATAGATACATTTTCCTTTTTGTGATGTTCTGTCAGACACAGGCTGACTGTAGCTTAGATCTTTTGCAAGAGGCTAAATGGAGGTTTTCAATGAATAGTTTTTTTCAGGAGAATTCTCCGGAAGTAATGACTCATGGTCTTTGTAAGCAATATATTTCAGTCTGATGCTGGCTAAAATATAAACGTACAGCCTTCTACTCTGTCATAATCTCTCACTGGATATAACCTGTCTCTTCTAGAAACGTTTTAAAGGCCCCATTGCATTTTCACTGTGGAGTTCTTCCAGTGACGGGCTTGCAAGCACCCTCTTGTGGCAATGAGCTCCTGCAGTAACAGTAGGAAAGACCACTTTCTCATTAAGTTTCAATTCCTCTCCTCCAACTTCTGTAAATTCATTGTACTTGTATTTCTCTGAGCCTCTCAGCTGTGGAATTGCACCAGGCCCAAATTTTGTAAAGAGAGAGCCTGGAGCCCAGTAAGAGGTGTGTCCATCAATGGCTAATCTGCCACTGAAAAAATAAGAAATGTCTCTTTCCTCAAAAGAAGGAAATCAACCTGATGAAGAAAGAATCCATCAGGGTGAAAGCTATTCCTTGGCAGAGGCCCTGTTCTCTACCAAGAAAAGCAACTGTGTACCCTTCTTGGGACACCAGAGATGAGGGACTGCCTGCATGCTACACACAATGCTGCATAATAGCACACATAAAAGTTCCAGCCTATTTCCTCATCCTTTGATCTAAAGAAGCAAGAGCAATAAAAGCCCAATATTCATCTTAATCTGCCATTTGACAATAAGTTTCATAACATCAGTGGATGAGTAATACCCTTCCTCTCCTATAACACTTCAATACTAACCCTCCCCACTGATCTTGGATCTTCTAATAATAAGCCTATTGATCCTGCAACCGACCTGAATGGACCAGAAAATTGTGTTAAAATTTCTCCCCCAATGAAAACAGAAAGGGGAAAGGACCAGCTGCCCTTGTACAGCTGAAGGGCAAGTGATTGTCTGATAGCAGAGATGTAGTAGTAAGTATCCTACAGGATTCACCTTTCATTCTAGATGTGTTAACACATTGCAAGAGTGAGCATCTTTTCAATCAAGAAGATAACATGGTAACAACAATCAGTAGTTGTTGTGCATGAAAATGCAATTAAATACTGATATTTAGGAGGAATTGTATGCTGAAATACTGTTGGTAGACATTAAAAAGATTCTACAGCTGGATCAAGCATTACTATTTTACTTCTATCAAACAAAGATCTCTCTGAGGGGCTCTCTTTCAGATTCTCATCAGCTACTGCAAATAGCAGTGGTTCTTCAGATGTCAAAGAATCCAGGTTCTTGAAAGCCCTTACTTACCATTATGCTTTCCACAATGAAAGTATTTCCTTTATCTAGGATATGCATCTGGTTTTATCTAGACTGGCTTTCATCTCAGTTATGCCCCTTCCTGTTTTTTTCCCAGCTCAAACAAGACAAAAGATTTCTTTGTGCATAAATATGAAAAAGATCTCCTGCTCCTCCTTAGAAAACAGTTAAACTTTCATGAGCAGTAGATACATCTGTGGTGAATTGATGGGAGGTGTCTATTTTTCACTCAGAGACCCAAATTGGATGTTGGTATGTATGGATTAGTGTCAACTCTCCTGACCCTAAAAGACTGAAATCCTGTGATCCCACAGCTCCATGCAGTGCAGCTGCCATGGAATATCACAGATGACCACACTGGAAGCCAAAAACTGGATTTTTAAAAGTTTTAATCCATAGTTTCAGACTTGTGAAACTTGGATGAAAGTGCCAGAGTCCCTGGCCTCACAGGAAGTCTTTTGCTCTTTTCCACCTAGTATGTGCTGCTGATTACTAGTGCTCCACAAATTGCAGTGAAAAGAAAGAGAGGAGGCCCTAATAACGGTAATTTCTTAAACACAGCCTTGATAAATTCAAAGTCTCTGAATGTTGAAGATTTTAAATTCTGGGCAAAAACATTACCTTCAATCAAGTAGGCAATTTTCAAGCAATGCATAGTGAACTAGCATTGGCAATATTAGAGTATAAACTTTATGCCCAAGCTTTTAATCTTTTATAACTGTTAGAAACACTGATGACTATTATCACATTTAAAATTACTGCAGACCATGTGGATTATGCTCCTAGTTTTTATGTAAATAAGCTTTGGTCAAGGGCAAAGAGGGTGACTTGGACCTATGCTGATGACTGTAATTCTCATGGCTGGTCAGAGAGCAAGAACTAACTCCTACTATAAAAAACATCAAACCATGTTCTGTGTATTTTAGGAATAAAGTAACTGATAGGCTGTACACAGCCACTGGGGAGGAAATCCATTTTGCATCAGACTTCCCATTAAGGAATGGTTCCTTCCTGAAGGTTTATCATCACCCTGAGAAAAGTGCATCTCTTTTAACAAAAGACAGAAGTATATTTTTGAAAGATCAGAGAGTAGCACTTGGCTGTACGAAGACCACTGCTCTACTGGCCTGCAGCTCCTACTGAGTAGCCTCACATTCACTTAGAACTGTATTTAGGGAACAGGCTCATCCACAATGATGATAATCTCCAAGAGGCTCAGTCTGGCTTTTTGTTTGAGAAGACACACACTGTGACATGGAATTAATCTGTTCACAAGGACCTTCTTCCACTGATAGCTCACTGTTTTTCACAGGTTCAACTTTTGAAAAAAATCCTGAAGAATGTGGTTCTAAAACAGATTTGATTTTTTAAAATATTTTTTTTTAGGGTGCACTCTCATTTTGAATTTCTTACTTTTATTATTTCAATTAGCTAAATAAGGATTCATCAACCTCTGCAGCTGTAACAGTATCAGTGTTATGGGCAAGACAGTTCAGCAAAAATCATATTTGTAATATTCAAGTGAGAGACGGTAGCATCACCATCTTATCTGTCTAACATCAGCTACAGTACTGCAAGTTGAGTTTAATAAGGAAATGCTGCACACACTCATACTGCATGTCATTGCCTGGTGGCAAGAGCTGAGTGAGACTCCATCTGCCATTGCTCCAGTCTTTCCTTTTCTACGAAGCCTGTGATCACTGACCACCCTGTCTATCTGAGCTGAGTGTTCATATACGGCTGAATTTGAAGTAAAGAAGACAGAATTAAATATCGGGGGTGTGTGTGTGTGTATGTGTGTGTGTGTGTGTGTGAAGGGAGTAGTAATGTCTGGAATTACTAGAGATGACCTGACTTTATAAAACTGCTAAGTCAGTAATACAGTATGTCCACTTTGTAGAACAGTTTCAGTCAAGCAATCCAGAAAATGTTCTTCATCTGCTTCATAATATTGGAGAATATTTGGGTAAAACTGGGAATTAATGAATGGGCCAGCACATCCATCAGAGGTCTGTGTTGCTTTCCAGGATTTTCTGTTTGTCTGTTACTGGGGAATACTTCCCATTAGCTCAGTACAGCATCAGGCTACTCCAGCTGTGATGGCTGGTCTGTTGCTGCTAGAGAGCTCCATCTAAGCAAACAGGTTGGCAAGCTCAGAAAACTGGAACTGTTATGTCTACTACAGGTATAAGCAAAGATACACCAATAACTGCAGAGATACGTGTATTGTAAACGAGAATCTTTGATAGAAATTAACTTTGTTGCTTAGAGAGACTTGTCCATTAAAATAGTATAGAGATGACCTGTAAACACAATTTTCATTATTTTTGTGATGCCCAACTCCAAACAATGGAATTCTCAAAGAGATGGGAACAAAGAAACATGTTTCTTTGAAGAAATATTGCAGAGAAGATTCTGTTAACATTTGTGCAATTTTTCTGTTTCATAATGATGAAGAGCATGATAGAGAAGGAAATTCTCTAATCATTGGATAAGCATAGGGTGGTTAGCAGTAAACAGGAATAATTACAATAAAAAGCAGGGATGAATATGTGTCTCTGCATTGAAAAGAAAGTTACTACATGATGGTGTAACTAAATATTCTATTATAAATTGTTATTAGCAACGTATGTCACACTCTTAATGTACATTTTCAGCTGTGCAGCCTAATTACACACATTACACCGAACAAAAAAACATTACATTTCCACCCCTAAAGGAATAGCTGCCACTTTTCTAGTTATCCTTGTTCATTTAGCAACCGCTCACAGGTCACACTCATAGAAAAATCAAGCAATTTTACAGGAGGCTGAGGCAAAAACAGAAGGCTGGCATTTTTAGACTCAATTGATGATTAAATATACCCAACCACAATTCAGATGCTAAAATGGTAAAATTTTCTAGCAGCAAATGCACAGAGGTATGTATTTTATGTTCTGCCTTTTTTTTTTAAATTCCTCTAATGTGCATTTTATTATCCAGTGCTGAATGTTTAATTTCCTAGGACTGATTTCTCCCACCTCATCCTTTTGCTAAAGAAAAGAAAGCTACAGCTAAAACTTTGAGTTCTGAGAAGATCAGAAGTGATGTGCTAATAATGTAGCCTTCAAAGGCTCTGAGACCTTTATTGCATGGAGAACTTTCCACTTGCTACAGAAGTCCACCAGACCCTGCACAACACTACCAGGCAAGAACCAAAAACATTTTCCACACCTCAGGAAGGACACACAGGTCAGATGAAATTGCTTCAGCTAGACAACCACAATGACTCATACAGGAGCAGTAAGCTGAAGGAGATGTACCTTAATGATGTCAAAGAAAACTATTTTCCAGCTTATGATCTTTTCTATTCTTGAGTCAGGTTCCCCTCCCCCATCTCTTCCTTAAAAAAGTGTGTGCTCTCATCTTACTCAGCTGGATATTGGAAAGCACAGAGAGGAAATATCAAGGTCTTTCCTCTATTGGAAGACAGACAACTGGTAATTCCCCTCTCTTTTTTTTTAAAGCTAATGTACAAGGAAAATAGCTTTTACATATAGATTTGAAAAACATTGATTTAATGGCATTTTATTTTCCAGTTTTCTTCATTCATATTCAATTGTTTACGGCACAAGGAATCTCATCACTATGTGCCTCTCTGCATCAGCTATCTCAGGCCTAAATACTTGCTTAAGGACAAAAACTCCAGTTATCTTAGAGAGATTTTAAATATTTGCAGAGACTATAAAATACATTCTTCTAAGTAATTTCTGGTTTCCCTATCATTTCTAGTAACATTTTTGTCTCTTTTGAAATGCCTTGATCAGGAAATAGGCTGTGAATCTATCAGTTTCCACTGGCTTTTATTTTTAATTTAATAGCAATTAAGGTGACTTCGTTTCGTGCAAATAAGCTGCACTGTAGTAAAAACAACACAAAGGTTTGTTAAGATCTTCCTTCGCTTGCACAGATGAGAAAGGCAAAACTGTACAGAAGTGAAATGAAATATGAAGGAAGTGTGGTCATCTTCCACTTCACGGTTCATCAGACAAAGCACCTTTCTTATGATCTTAGGAGACCCTAGGGTTTTTTTCCTTTTTCATGATGTGTGGGCATGGGTTTAGATAGTTTACAATTACAGACCAAATTTTGCACCTTCTTATCCCAGATTTTCTAAGAACTCTATATTCATTAGCTAAAATAATCAGAGCAGCAGTGAATGAATGGTAAAACTTCTGATTTTCTCCCTCAGTTTTCAGGCACCTGGAGAAAGTAATAGGTTTTTCCCTAAATCAGACCATTTTCAAATGTCTTGCTAAGCATTTGGAGTTGCTTTTGCATTTATCTGACACAAAATAAGAGAATGTTCCTTGGCAATACTGCAATATTTTTAAAAGCAGAAGGTTTGGTCTTTGTATTTCTACTTCAAAATTAGAGGCAGGAAGTTTCCTGTTACCTTTAGAGTCCAACTCCTTCAATCCACCTCTGGGAAGAGACTAACAATAGCGAATATGCAAAATGGAGGCCTGTTGAATTAAGTGAGAGTAACTAACATGAGTATCAAAATCCTATAGCCAAAAATGAGCTTCTTCCCCTTAACAATTGAAAATCTCATGTTGGATATTTGCACAAAACTGTTGATAATAACATGATTGTACCAATTGCTATTGCTTTGTAGCAATAACCTTAAAAGTTCAGCCAATACAGGTAGACTTTAAAATCATATATTTTTTAAAGATGCTATTGCTTGCAGTAGTGCAAATAATGAGGTAGAGTCTTTCCAGATAAACTCTCTGAACACCTTAAAATCTTAAAGGGAACAACAGGACATGACTCTGGGAAGGAAGAGAAGCAAGTTTGTGAAATTAATTATGACAGTATTTGAACATTTGTGTTAGTTTTTATATCACATGAACAATCCTCACTTGCCCTTTGACAGAAAAGCTGCCAAACCATACAGGCTTTGCTGTAACTCCTATTTCCTATAAGACACACACCAACAATTTAGTGATAAATCAGAACTGATGCAATCACTGTACTAGAAATATTAACTAAACAGGGAAGTGGAAAATACGGTATTTTTAGACATCTATTCAAGAGCAATGTGTTCTGTGGACAGCAAGGAGCAAACACAACAGAAGGGCCGACATTCATGTTAAGCTCACCAAAGGCAATTACAATTACTATCTTGGAATAGAGAAATAGTAATAATAATTTCTATTTAGTTATTTATATGTTTATTTATGTAGTTAGTTAGTTGTCAAAACAACGTATTTTGCCATGGATATATTTTAACTATATTTTCAAACTCTGCAGATTGGCAGATGAAGGATGGTAGACTAGTTAACAGAGGATATTAATTACAGAATTGTGAACTGTACTTTCCTGCACGCTCAACTTGTCCAAATAATAACAGTAGTACAAGAGAGCTAGATGCTGAACTCTTTAAATGCAGTGGCTGGTTTTCCCTGTAAGCAGCCCAGCACGAAGCCAGCAGCCCTCATTCCAGTCTGCTGGGGATGTACTGCTTCAGAAAAACACACATCGTAGCTCTGCAGAGCAATTTTTTCACATAACTACTCAGTATCCAGGCATGTGGCCTTATGAGCAGGTCTAGCATGGAAATCCGTGCTCCAGCAGATACAGCACCAGGGAGCTGGGCTGGTAGTGGCACCAGGAGTGTGCAGCTGTGGGTTCAGTGCCTGCACCCCAGCTACCACAGTCCTGAAACACCAAGGCCTGACATGGAGCTGCTCTCCTTTGCACCCGTAACAAAGGAGACCTTGTGTTTTTAAAATTCTTCCTCTCTGCAGTATTTATCACAGGGATCACACGTATTTATCCAGTTAGTCAGTGGTGTTAATCTGTTTTGCCCCACATTTACTGTCTATGTCTAATAGGGTGACTGAGTCGTGGACCGAGCACAAGAGTTTCTACTGATCTAGTACTAACACTCCAAAGAAAGACTGCAGTATTTTTAGTGACACCTGACAGCAAGGGGATTTCATAGCCTTAAGGATAGCAGAAAAGAGAGTGCTAGACCTGAGACAGGAGACACACAGTGCAACAGCATCATCTTACTAGAAACCTCCAGGTAATTATTTTTTTAATTTGAATGCAGACCCTTAGCGGACAATCCACTCACTGTACGTTTGTAATCTGTGAAATGCACCATAACAATCACATAGATACACACCAAAATACCACAGCTCTACCCGCATCCATCTGTGCATTGAGCCTCTGCTCATACATCAATTGCACTGACTGTAATAAGCATAAACTAGGTCAAGCTAAAAATGTCCACAGAAAGATAAAATTACAAGAATCAGTTAAAGGCATTTCACAATCTTGGGTCTTAGAGAAAGACAATTTGGGTGATCAATTTTAAGAAAAAGGCTGACATCTATTCACTAAGTCTCTGTTTTTTTCTTCTTTTTGTTCTGGGATGCTTATATGGCTTATTGCTTCTAAAATATCTCACAAGTATTAAATATTTCAATGTTTGCCTCGTGTCCTATCACTAACAGGAAAATTAGGAGGTAATGTATGCTGGGAAAGGACTGTAATATCTGCTTATATTCTTCAAATTCAAAAGCAGGCAACTATATTTATTTCAACAGGTGTAATTTGATGAGGTAACACTTGCCTGTCAGATTTAACTACCTCACTTTTGCAGGGCATTTTCCACATACATGTAACGGATCGAATACACTTCAAGGAAACTTGTACGGAGGTAAGTATTGTAAACCCGGGAGCCACCTGAGCCTTCCCACACAGCCCCTGCTTGCAGGCTGTGGGACAGTCCCTGCCTGGGGCATTGCACTGATTTTCTGTCCCTGGGGTAGGAGGAAGATGCTTTCACCCCATTCCCAGGGACCTTAACATCTTTCCCTGTCACCAATGAAACAGCAGGCAGTTTCACTCCCTCATCAAACCACTGACCGGGTTGCCCTCCAGGAGCGATGTGGGTTTGATTCCGGGCTGGCAGCTCAGCACACGGAGCCCAGCTGCTGCAGCACTGCAGAACAGCTCCAGCATGGTGACACTGCCCAGCCTCCCGTGCAAACAGGACTCGCCTGACATGATGGTGACAAGGTGCCTGCAGCATGGCAGGGAAAACAACCTGTTGCTTCCCAGCTGCGGGTTTCCGCTGGTTTCCTCTGCCACTGCTCCTTGCATCTTGGCATTTACTACGTGGTACCGCTGGTCTTGGGGCAACCAGAAAACTCCTATTTTGCTTGCACTTTTTACTAGCTCAGAAGGGCTAAGTCTAAACAAGTAAACAAGTAAGTCTAAACACTAAGGTTTCATTAATACTGGTAGTATTTCATTTTCCAAAACCAAGCAATATTTGTTATTCTATGCCCTTTCCCTGACAAGCTATTGTTATTTCATGGTCTTCACAGAAAATCTTTTTCTGTAGAAAGAAAAAGTATTTGAAATTAACTCCTTTATGGACTTGAGCTTTGACTCTGCCTTCTCTTGAAACTTTTCAAACCCACTTGATAATTCCAGATATGCAGAAATGCCCTACTGCCTTCCCAAGACAGTCTTCCCTTTGCCTTCCTCCACACCTAAAGACACCTGTATGAATAAGCACACAGCTTTCCCATGTTTGCCAATCAAACAGTAGACAGGTGTGCTGAGTTGTTTTTTCTTATCTGAGAAACAATTAGGAAGATACCTAGGTTTTCTTAAAAAAAACCAACAAAACCAAATACCCCCTGAAAGGCTGCATTTTTATGAACTTATTTAATGTGTTGAGTTATCTGCCACTTTTTCACTTCAGAGAACTAATAGCAATGGCTGATGTGTAAGCCCACCTCTCCAGTAGTAACAGAGACAAAAGTTCCCTGAGGGTGCAATTCTGAGCTGTGGTGGCCTCTGGCAGCATCTCTTGTCATCAGCCTTTGGTCTGTCTGCACGCAGGCTGTCCCAAAGATTGGGCCTCATGTACTAAGAGGAAAGAGGCAAAAGACAGCCAAAAAAACAAAACAAAAAAGGCCCCAGATACGTGAGAGAGTATTACAAGATCAGGCTCAAAGCATTATACATTTGAAACGTGTGAAGCGACAAAAGCCCGACCGTGAGTCATTCCCGTTTCGTATCAGCTTGCTTTCAAATTGCTCCCTGTGGAATTAAACAGACATAATAGAAAATAATAGAATTGAAAAATGGGAACTATTTCCACATTGTTGGTTTTCCCCACAGTGGATACAATTTGAATTGCTAATTCACTGCCAGATGTGCAACTACAGGCTCTGTGACAACCATCCTCTTCCGACTGTGCTTAATTATTTCTTATTGTGACACACTGGGTATGCTACAGGATTATATTTAGCCCAGGTTGCAGGGTTGCCATTTTTATTTTAATGAAAGAACCCTTAGACATGGGTAAATTCAAATCTATATGGTGTAACATTTTAAGCAATTTAGAAGGTAACCAACCTTCTGAGAGAAACTTTATTTATGAAAACATTAAAGGTAAACTCCTGTCTCAAATAAAGCCGATGGGAGCTCTTTCACATCCCCCAGAGATTTACCCTTTCTATTTAAAATGTCTACCAGGAGTTTTTACCAAGTGGCCTTTGTGCAATACCTCGGTCACAAAAGTTAAACTTAATTCCACAGTGCAGTGACAGGCAGTATAGGAAGAATATGCAGAAAAACTGCTAGCAGGCAATACTCAATTACCAAGGAACTACCCATAACCGCATGACTTGTATAAAGTATGAGAATTGGAAAAGATACCGAAATTAATGAAAAAAATACTAATTTGGGAAAAACTGGAGCATTGTGTTACTACTATGTCGTCCTACCTGAAAGCTATCTTGTCATTTCTGAAAAAAGGTACACAGCATTTGCAAATAGATATTATGCCAATTTTACTAGCAGGACAGTTAATTTCCAAAACCATAACGCAGCAGGAAGTGTCACCAGCCCCTTCAGATTATGCTAGTTCTGGCTCTTTAAATTGAAAAGCCTAAATAAAAAAAGGTGAATTAGGAGAACTGCTCCAGACTCAGAGAAAACCTGGGCCAAACCTGGGCTGGCAGCAATGGACACAGCCTGTGCTTGCCTAGTGGGATCTTCTGCAACTAAAAGGCTGCTGATGCTTTCCAAGACAATCTTTATTTCAAAATTAACAATGAGTTTTAGTTAGTGATCATGTACCACTTTTATTAGAGGAAGAAAAATGTGTTTCAATGAAATGTTGATTAAGATAAACCTGATGCACATTAGGATCATCTGGCATGAAGCAACCAACACCTGTAATGTCACACAGGAGTTACTTCTCAATCTCACTATAATTTTCCTCTGTGAAGATGAAGTACTACCAACACTGTATAGTATTATGAAAAATCCCGTTTTTTGTTGGATCTCTGTTACACAGTAACACTTGCCAAAAGGTAAAATGGGGCTTGCTGGGTTGTTTGTTGTTTGGGTTTTTTTTTTAATAGAATCATAGAATGGGTTGTGTTGGAAGGGACCTTTAGAAATCACATAGTCCACCCCATCCACAGAGAGCAGGGACATCTTCAACTAGATCAGGTATCTCTGTCTTTCAGTCTATCTCTTCTTGAGTAGCAGAACAAATTTTGAAAACAAAAATACCTGCTGGGACGTCTGGATGGATCCAAATAGATACCTGGATTACTTCTACTCCTCGTTCAACATTTGTCAGCATTCATTTTCATAGTTTATATTATTCCCAAACACACACACAAGACCACGTGATTAAAATTAATATGACAATACGTGGTTCCTGTGGCACATGCAAAAGTGAACCAATCTCAAAAGCCTTTCTGAAACGTCCCCTGAAACCTGGCGACAATCCTGACGGAGTGAAAAGCAAGCAAGTCTCACACCTCTGAAAAAGGCACGACCCAACGAAGGGCCCAGTGTCCCCATCCCTGCCTTTCCACCTGGCAGTGCTGACTCTGCTCCTCAGGGGACCACAGCCCCTGTCACTGCTTCCAGTGCTAGCAGGAACAAAGGACACGAAGGGAACTCAACGTTGAGATCTTTCTGATGCTGGAAGATCTGGAGACCTACTGTCCCTCACAGCTGTGACCTGAATCCATCACACCTGTGGTGCTGCTGAGCAGACAGCTCTGATCCCAGTGCCTGAGATGGGACCATTTGTTCTTTCTTCCTCAGAGACCCTGCCTTGAAACCTAAAGCCTTGACATATGAGGTACCAGACAGTACTTACTGGTACTTAGCTAGGAGCTGAAGAACTTGGGAATTTTGGGGCTTGTGGATCCACTTCCTTTCCTGGGTACTTGAGGCTTGGTAGCTCCTACAGGCTACTGAAACTCAACAGGACTCAGTTTTTCAGAGCCATCAGGTGCTTGTTAGCAGTGCCATCTGTTTTAACTTTTCCTCCTGAGAAACAGTATCAGCACGCACTTTGTTTCAGCTCAGGCATGAGACCTGAAAAGTGATTTCTGCACAGAGTAATACCCTAATTCAAGGAGCACTCCTTACCCAAAGACTTGAAACACCCCTCAGGCCAAGCACTTGTGCTACCATAGTCTCATGGAGAAATTCTACTGGAAACTGAATGATTTTTCTGTAAGTTAAAAATCTTAGCCCTTGAGGAGAGGAAGGTAGAAGAACAACAGTACCCAGAGATGAATCACTTCCACTAGGGTCTATATAGGTATGTCAGGTATCAGTAGAATTACTGGCATCAAAACCATGCAGGGATCCTCCATATAGTCATATATTATTTATATATGTTGAGGCACACAGAAACTGATTGAATGGCTCAAAAATGAATGCCTGAATACCACCAACAAACATCATAAAACTACAGCTTTGTTTGGTTTTGGTCTTATCATATCCTCTTTTAAAAAAGACAAAACCTGCTAATGAATATAGAGATAGCATGGAAAACTTTAAGCAGCAAGTACAGCAACTGAAAGCTTTCAGGATTGTGGACCTCCGTGTAGTGTCATATTAACATAAGATGCCCTCTGCTTCTCAGCTTCTGAGTCTCAATTTGCAACAGCTGTGTTCCCCACATCCCAGATGTGGGGGTCTCTAAAACCAACTCTTTTAAACTTATTTATACCCAAAATATTTTCTGAGCTCCAGGTTTTGTATTAGGTTTCTGCTTAGGGGTGAATTGTAATTAGAACCAAAACCTGAGCATGCATCCCTTCCAAGAAGTCCCTGCCTTCTTCTTCTCTGGAAAGGACTGAACACCTCTGACAGCTTTCAGGCCACACAGATTCTGTCACAGAGGTGACTATATTCTGGAAAGCGCACTTGGCCCAGCCTCATCGAGCTCTCAGTCCAGAGCCAGGCCAACTGGAACACTCTCCAATAACCACTGAACCACACGGGAGTGAGCTGAGAAAAGCCTGCTTCTCTGAAGCCATCCTGCAGCCTCTAAGCAACATCAACCAGCAGTTACTTCAGCAGTCACTTACAATAAGGAGAATTCCCATATCTTTTTGGGGATATCCAGTTTTAAGGCACCTTCCACACTACCAATGCTCTGTGCAAGACACCGTTTAATGGAGCTGAAAAGCCAGAACCACAACACTTACATTTAGAGCAATAGCAGGGAGGCAAAACAGAACCAGGAAGAAATTATTAAAAATTGCGCGTTTCCTGCTATAAGAATATACAAGATTGCTAGCAAAGATAGTAAAAAGGAAAAAATAAGTTTCTTTTTTATGTCCCAGGATGCTTCTGGAGTTTTTTTTCTTGTATATCAGGCTACAGTTAACCTATGTCTTCTGCATGGGAGTCCTGAGTCCATGAGCAAGCAGGAGAGCAATGGCATTGTCTTTTTCCACCTCCTTTATTGTAGGATTTAAACCTAACTTTTCTGAAGACAAATGCTCTTAATGGACTTAATGGGAGGCTCCTTTCTCCCTCTTAAGGTCTTTGAGATATACTTTTTCTCACAGCTTCACATCAAAAGGATCTTTTGTTGGAAGTCACCTATTTACAATACCTATGCACTGCTTCAAAAGAACCCTTTTAAAATACCAAACTACAAGAACCCTGTATTTATCTAAATCTTGAACTTTGGAGAGCATTTTATGCCTCAAAAAAATTTCAGGGGAAGGATCTTACAAAACTTTAAGGGAGAAAATTAGTGCCAATATTCCTCCATGAGAAGAGAAATTTGTGTCTCCTAATGAGAAAGAGGAGCTAGCAGTGGCACATTATGCACTGTGAAAAAAGCATCCAAGAGTCTCCTGGAAAAATGCAGTAAGGCATCCCAAGGTCACATTTCTTACCTATGTTACAGACATATTCTGTTGAAGACACAATTATAGATCTGTCATAATTATTGATGACAGATGTCCCAAACAACCAGTCTTGTTAGACAATCATTAGATTTTAAATGCAGCTATATTTTATTACACCTGGCATCAACCGATGCTCAGCTGGATAACCAGAGTCATCACTGCATATCTGAGGAGCTCTGCAAGTCCCAATACTTGACTTAAGATACCAACGTGAAAGACTGCTTAAAATAGAACGAAATATTTCAATGACCTTTACTTCTGGGCTACCATCAGACTAAAAACATCTCTCCTGTTCCATACACTTCACATTAAACAATTTGTCAAAATTCTTCAAGGAAACAGCTCTTCACCACTTCATCGCTTGAAAGTAGATTAAACTTGCACAGCTTTCTCCTGTTGATGTATCTATCAGTTTCAGTAGGAGTTACATCTTTTAGCCAATGCTGCTTTTGACACTAAATAAAAATTACATCTCATTACCTGTCAGCTGAATGGAGGATGCAGGAGATCTGGTTATGCATTTCCAGCGGTCTGCCAAAGACCTGCATCCTTAGCACCCCCATGGTCCTTATGAATTGTTCCCTTTACTCTACTGAAATCATGTTCTGAGCACATACTTCTTCCTCAGTTACTTTAAAGGATATGTCTCTGTGCCAGACTTACAAAGGCATTACTCACCTGACACTTCAGATGAATGCAGACAAGGGCAGGCAGGCTAACCCACCCACGCACTTGTGACGCCTCCCAATCCCTATCTGTATCAATCTGGTCCATGCTCTGACTAGCTCAAATTCCCTCTTAGCCAACTGACTTCATCTTTTCCATGCTCTATCTTCTCCTTTCTGATGGCTTCCCCTGAGTTGTAATTTCAGTATTTGAAGAGTTTCCAATTTGTTCTAAGCAGCTTCTGTATTTTGAGATCTGTGCTTTGCTTTGCCTTGCTTACTCACTTCCTTTTTAAGCACATATATATATCCAGGGACTTTTTTTTAGTGCATTTAGGGCATTTCTGCACCTTTTTTTAAGGATTTAAATTAGATTACTTTTGCTGCTAGGGTATTTTTAAAACTATTTCCACCCTAAAAAATTCCCTTTCACAGTTGTTAAGTTTCAATACAATCCTTCCCATGAGACTACTCTGCATGAGAGAATATGAGGGAACTGAAACTGCCTATGAAAGTATGAGAAAAGTTCCCAACACTATAGCAGATGACATTCTCAAATCCTTTTTCTACCATGGGATGACTTACACTATGTGCCATGACAACTGAACTGCAGTATCTGACAAGGAAATCTTCATTCCTCACCACAAAATGCTGTACTCCTAATTTTTTATTTTTGCACTGAAGTATCATGAAGATAACAAAAAAAATAAAAACAGGTTAATGGAGTCTCACATGAGCTCTGGCACTTTTTGTGATATATGGCTTTCTATAAAAGCATCATTCAGCCCAGTATCCCTTCACCCAGGACGTGAGAACTGAACCACTGGCTTGCTGTCCTTCTCAGCCAGTCACAGTGTTAGAAGCACAGCCCTTTGGCAAACAAAGATTTGGATGTCAACTCCATTAAGAACTCTGTAAAAAACTCTGAAGGGTAACACTCCCTAAACTATCTTAGTTACCCCATACAGTCTCACTGTGGCAGTGCAAAGCCTGTGGGGCTCTGCCTTCCTGAGGACAGGTCTGCAGCACAGAGCAGGGAGACCAGCATGACAGGTCTGATGCCATCATGGGTCCAGTAAGGTGACTGGGTGAGTGATACTATTCCAAAATGTCCTTTTCCAGCCAGCAACACACAAACAAGCTTAGGTTGCAGTCAGAGAAACATCTCCACTCAATGCAGGGGATCACTCTCTGAAGATCTCCAACACAGTATGTCCTCTACAGGAGGTAGAGGCACCAAATGAGGAGTCTCATGTGCAAACTCTCTCAAAAGTCAGCAGAGGGAGGCTCTTTGCCAGAATGAGAGCACGGCAGTAATAGCACAAACATAGCAGAGATGTCTGAATCACCCTCTGGAGAAACCCACTGCTCTCTGTTGAGGAGAGAAGGAGAACAGGGAAACCATCTTAATTCATGCACTATGCCATTCTGTGAAGCACCCTGGTAGGAACCTTCTCTCCTGCTCCTGCTTCTTTGGGCTTACTTCCACAGTTGGCACAACTCTATGTTCTCACAAGCTTTAAAAGTAGGTTTCTAGCCAGGACATCACTACTTTTTTTTTTGTTTTGTTTATTCAGAAACAACAATTTCCAGGTTTTGATGCCTCATGGTCCCTCCTCAAGTAATTCTTCATTTGTTTTTTTCTACTAAGCACCATGAGAGGGGAAATAAAAATAAATTTAGATCAAAAAATCAACTCTTCAAAGCTCTGTTTTCTTCCTTTAACAAAAAAAACAAACAAACAACAACAACAAAATTAGAGAAGAACACACACACAAATCCAGGTCTGCTTGGTGACAGAGCTGCAGAACTACCAAGCCTCAAAGGTAAACTTACTCCAAAGCACTACTGATCAACAGCATCCTGTATAAAGCCTTAGCAGGAAAAGTAAACTGTGCTCATCTAGGGATTTAGGTATATTTTCTGAAAGTAGAAGGAAGAGTTTACAAGCTACATAGATTATGTCTTCACAGTTTTTCAGGGGACTAAATCAAAATCACAAATGCCTGATCTCCACGTACAATAAAAAACTGTTTAACTGCAAATTGGTTCCTAGCAGATGACATTATCCATTGAACAATGACATAAAAAATTAAAAGCTGAAAAAGGCTACTACAGAGTGTTTTTGCACATATATCAACTCTAAAATACAGAGTTACAGACTAAACCACATGGATAGTTAACACAAAATCTTTCTACAGATCTGGGATGAGAATGTCTTTGCTTTCTTTCCTCTCTCTCCCTCCCATCCCTTATTGCCTTCTCTATTGTCATGACAAATTTCTAAATTTGCTCTCCTTCTGTGGTAACAGAACTCTTTCTGAGTATATATAATTGTGGTCTCCACACAAGATTTAATATGAAGTGGTGTTAAACTTGCAAGATGCAAATATCTGAAATTCTGGAAATGTGGCTAGTAAGGAGGCAAAACCAGGCCCCATAGTACATGGACAAAAGCAGCGTCATTTTCTGGATCACACTCTGGTCCCTGCCAGATCAGAGATTTCACTGGAGCCAGGATTTTATTTTCTCAAATATATTTGCAAATCCCTTATGATTGACAGCATGTGGCAGGTAAACACATCAGCAGTAATGAATGAGAGGCCACCTGAAGCACCTCTGCTATGAAGACAGGCTGAGAGAGTTGGGGCTGTTCAGCCTGGAGAAGAGAAGGCCCCAGGGAGACCTTACAGCAGCCTTCCAGTACTTGAAAGGGGCCTACAGGAAAGCTGGGGAGGGGCTTTTTACAAGGACATGTACTGAGCGGACGAGGAGGAACAGCTTCAAACTGAATGATGGTGAATTTAGATCAGACATTAGGAGGAGATTCTTTCCTGTGAGGGTAGTGAGACACTGGAACAGGCTGCCCTGGGAAGTTGTGGCTGCTCCATCCCTGGAAGTGTTCAAGGCCAGGTTGGATGGGGCTCTGAGCAACCTGGTCTAGTGGGAGGTGTCCCTGCCCATTCACAGGATTTGGAATTAGATGCTCTTTAAGGTCCCTTCCAACCCAAACCATTCTATGATCTACAGTAAGAATGTTATATACTGTCATAATTGTTTTCCAAATATTTCAGTATTAGATTTGGCAAGGAAAGAAAACTAGTATAACAAGCCAGTCTTTTGGGATTTTTGGGAGCTGAAGATGTGGGGATCAACCCTTTGGGGACCCTACGCAGACATCTGTATATAAACTGCTGTTGTCTCAACAACAATGAAAACAAGACAGGAAAGGTACCTGTCTTCAGGCTACATGTGGTGACTAATAAATGTTGTGGAGTGTGGTTTACTGCAGGAAGGTGAATTTCATGAAAACATGTGCCTGACAGGTGGTTCTGCAGCTCACAGAGCACAGGAAAAACACACTTCTGCAGAAGCCCCATGAAATGTCGCTATCCAACTGCACAAATTGTCTCAAAAAGAGAGAAGTTATGTACTTTGCTACAAAAGGTTGAGGAAAATAAGGAAAGTCACCTCTGGATATTAGCATTTTTAAAAATAAATCCTCCCAGACTTTAAATTAACACATAGCATTCCCTTAGGATCTATGTAAAAATTAAAAAACCAAAACAATGGCAAAACTCCAGCTGTTCATGCCCAAAATAATTTTAAAGAATTTTACCATTCGGAATTTTTTTCTTTGTGCTGTGTTTTGAGATTTGAGTTTACTTTCAAATGAAAATATGGCATTGTCTTACTGCCATAATCCATTACATGTTTGGTCCATTTTGAAAAAGAAGGTAGTTTTTCAGTTGCAAAAAATGGAACTGTCCTGTACATACATAACAAAGGTTATGAGATCAGAGTTGTAGTTGGACATCCCTCCCTTCACCATCCCACTTCTAAAAAACAAGTTATTCTTCCTTCTCTCTCCTGCCTCACAGAAATCTTAGAAGAAACAGAAGTTCATCTTACTTGTTCACAGTGTAAAAAATAAATAAATAGATAGATATGTAAATAAATGAAGCTTTCCAATAAATCCATGCCAGATAGTACTGTAAACAACGTTACCCTGGCAAAAGATGACGTTGAAGCTAACAGTACAGATTTCAGCAACTGGAAAATTCCATTAGCACAAGTGGTGTATGTAATTCATTCTGTTACTTTTTGGCAGTAAAACTAAATTTTGTTTATGGGTAATGCACAATGATTTTATATGACATGCAAATTCAAGAGCTGCACAAACTCCACAGGAGGGGCATTGAAAGGGCTATGGGAAACTTCCCTTTTGCCAGGTAAAGATCCCTGAAAATGGTGGGGTTCTAATGCAAAATAGCATGACTTCCCTGATTCTCTGAACAGCAGTGGCTGGGGAAAAAGTTGAGACTAGAGGAACAAAATCAGAATAGGAATCAGTGTTTTATTTCAACATTTTATTGTAAGCCTGTGGAGAACAGACTGTGGTTTAACCGGGTGGCCAGCGATCCCTGCTGCCATCCCTGGGAAGAGGGGATGAGAAGTGCCCAGGCTGGCTCCAGCCTGCCATGGAGACGTCAGTACTGTGGTCATTCCTGACATTTCAGCTTCCCAGTAGAAAGGCTGCTCCTATCCCAGTCACACTTGTTTGGAAAACTTCAAACTATCTTGCTCTGTACCACTGTGAGGGTTTATATCCCCTGAGGCTGAGAGAGAACCTGAATTCATGTCTCCCACATCATTCATGAAGCTGCTGAATTACAACTTTGGTTCCATAAAAAACTGCAGAAAAAATAACTTGATGTCAAAGATTAATTTCAGTTCAAATGGAATATTTACTTAAGTATAGAAAAAACGTTGGTTTTTTTAACAGTATGAACAAGGAAGAGGAACTTTCAATTCGGATTCAAACTAAAATCTTGTTTCTTTTCTGGGAAGCTGGAGAGATAAAGAAGAATACCTTGTTTCTTGGGAAGTGAAAAGGAAAAGGGAGGGCTGTCCAGCTAGATGAATCCACTGTTTTCACCACCCTGAGCTATCACCTCTGCAGAAGGAGCTACTGGGGGATGAGGGCTGATGCCTGCCCTCAGCTTTGTCACACTCCCCTGAGGCAGAGGATGCCTTCACCTTCCCCACCAGCTGCATACCCTCTGCTGGGTGGGAAGGCCAACCCTTCAGAAAGGATAGCTGTGAGGCACATGGTCTTTTATGCCACACATACAGTGAGGCCAAACCTCTCCCATTGTCACACACCTGAGGAGTGATGAATCCATGGGCCTCAGTGGAGGCAAGCATCCATGCAATGCCAGGGCTGGGTTTGGGTCACAGCCAGGCCTAGTGGTGTTCCCAAGGGATCAATACTGGGCCCAGTCTTATTCAACATCTTCATCAATGACCTGGATGAAGGGATAGAATGTGTCCTCAGCAGGTTTTCTGATGACATGAAGCTGGGAGGACTCTCTGATTCACCTGAAGGCTGTGCAGCCATTCAGTGAGATCAAGAGAGGCTGGGGAGCTGGGCAAAGATCAACCTAATGAGGTTCAATAAGTGTAGAGTCCTGCACCTGGGAATTAAAATCACCATGCATCAGTATAGATTAGGGGCTGACCTACTAGAAAGCAGCCCTGTGGACAAGGACCTTGACATCCTGTGGACAGCAAGCTATCCATGGGACAGCAATGTGCCCTCGTGGCCAAGAAAGCCAATAGTATTTTGGGATGTATTAAGAACAGTGTGGCCAGCAGGACAAGGGGGGTTCTCCTCCTCCTCTATTCTGTCCTCATAACACCACACCTGGAGTAGTGTGTCCAGTTCTGGGCTCCCCAGTTCAAGAGGGACAGGGATATGCTGGGAAGAGTCCAACAGAGGGATACGAGGATGTTTAAAAGACTGGAACATCTATCAGACAAGGAAAGGCTAAAAGACCTGGGGCTGTTTACTCTTGAGAAGACTAAGAGGTGATTTGATTAATGTCTATGAATATCTGAAGGGTGGATGTCAAGAATGGGCCAGTCTCTTTTCAGTGGGTTCCTGTGATAGGACGAGGGAAACAGCACCAAGTTACAACACAGGAAGTTCCACCTCAACATGAGGAAAAACTTCTTCACTGTGAGGGTGACAGAGCACTGGAACAGGCTGCCCAGAGAGGATGTGGAGTCTCCTTCTCCGGACACTTTCAACACTTGTCTGGACATGTTCCTGTGAGATCTGCCCTAGGTGTTCCTGCTGCAGCAGGGGGATCAGACTCTATGATCTTCAGAGGTCCCTTCCAAGCCCTATGATTCATATACAGGATAGGTGTATCTGCAGGATCTTCAGCATCCCCCATGATATACCTTTGAATCTCGCATGACTAAGAGCATAACTACACCATATGTTGGCTTGGGCAGAAGAAAAGTTGATGTAAAAAGTTTTCTAACCTCAGCTGCTCATTCCCACCGCCATGCCTGCTGCCCCCCTGGATGTGTATTGGTATCTTTTGCAGAAGTTTACCGAAAATCAGATCACTAAAAATAGGTATGAAAACAATCCTTTGGCGGGGAAATAAAGTTATTTTGTCGGGAAAGTCCTACAAGTACATACATGTAAGACCAAAAAATAAAAATAAAAATCCCCTCTCCAAACAGCCCCAAACCCAAATTATTGTGTCATTTTTGATGCAAAGACCACTTATTTTGCCAGAACATGCAATTCGGTTGCCCAGCTGAAATCCCTCACACTTTCTTTCAAAACATTCCTGTCACAGACAATTTGTTATGCAAACTACAAGTGAAGATTTTTAGTTTTAATATAAATTGTAGCAGTAATAGCTAGAGCAGTTGCTGTCACTCATCTTCTATATTGTTGCTCAAACGTCCCAGTTACACATTACCCAGGAAATCGTTGCCAAGTTTTCACCTTCTGATTTAGTGAAGTACACTCCTGTCCCAGCAGTAAACTAAGTAACGGGTGAAAACTGAATGACAAACCTTGTACTGATACAAACGGCCAAAAGAGGCCCCCGCCAACAGAACAAGTATCAGCAGAACCCCAAAAAGCTGGATTTTAGCACAGCAATACCCCAAATCTTGCTTAACATCCTAGGAACTGGGAGCAATTTACATTTTGGGGGGAGTGAAAGGGGGGGGAAAAAAAAAGAAAAAAGGGGGGAAAAAATGGAAAACATTAACTTTGTTCAGTTGTTCAAATTCTTGAGGGGAAAAGTGTGAAGCAGTGCAGGGGATGGACCGGCCAGCGAAGAGGAAGGTTTAGCCCTGCTCTGAAGAACACAACCACTGCTAGTG
>NW_009953864.1:870271-875379 GCF_000747805.2 Chaetura pelagica
GGAGGGGCCGGGGCCGCGGGGCTGGGCCGGCAGGGGCTGCCCCTCGTCCTTCCGCACGAACGGGGAGGTCCCGAAAGCCACGATCGGAGCGGTGCCCGCAAAACTTCTCAGCGCTACCGCCAGTCTGAGGCGTCCGGGGGGCAGGGAGGGGGGAGACGGGCCGTTCTCCACGCCTGAAGAAACGGTGATAGAGAATTTCTGTGCTTTGAAGCAAGGAAATCATCAAATCACATAACAGAGGCCTGAAAGTTTACCAGCTGGAGAGATGTCAGGCACATGGCTTTTTTATGGAAGGCATTTGGGGATTAAGTTGAGAGGAATAATGCATGTATAAATTGATTTCCTGCTTTGCCACAGCTCTTCTGAAACCCTTTTCCCTTTCAAATGCCATGGATTAGCACCGTTCGCTGGCAGGGAAGAGGTGGGGAAAAGCTCTTTGGCCAACCAAATAGGATATCTGGTTTCTTCAACAGCATTTTGAAGTGAACCTCAAATATATGACATCCCTCAGGAGGTGAATGTCCAGGGTCCAAGTCCCTGTCTGACGGGAGGGAAATGAGCTGGTATTTCTGCATGAAGTAAAGCAGAGTATGACTGACTTTTTTACATTGGAAGAAGGTATGAACAGCAAGTGAAATGTAACTGTGAGTAAAGCAGCCTGAGTAGTAGGTTTATTGCAGTTTTTCAAGAAAACATGATGTGAACCAGATGTCACTGGTGACACAATGCCCAGTGGCTTCGGGCTGATCTCTGACTGACAGGGTTAGCCCAGTGCCTGGGAGAAGAATATATCTGTAATCAGAATTAGTAATAAATAGTTCCCTGAGTGGCTGCTTCTGTGAAGAAGCTAAACTGGGAGGAAAGGAGATTAACCTGTTCCCTCACCTCCAGACACCTCTGAGATCACAGCTGACATACATTACCAGCCACGTTCATGCCGAGGTTATTTCTTTGTGTGGAGGCCCTTACTTGGATACTGCTCTGTATGTCTGTTCCCAAATGAAATGCTTCAGAGCTGGTTTTAGTTGCAGCATGACAGCTCCATAGGATCGTTTCCTTTGCTGTCATTGTCCATCAGTTTCTTAAATATTTGCATTCACAAAGTCTAAGGGGCTCGTTCAGTTAACTTTTTGTTTCCTCCTCAGTTAGTGTGGCCAAAGATCTGCTCAGTAGATACTATCTCTTGGATTAGCACTTGTATTTTGGAAGAACTTCTTTTTAACTTGAGACACTGCAGCTGGCAGGGAGCATTTGTGTTGTTCTCAGCCTGAAACAATTGTAAAAGCTCAAGAAGACTTGTCTGTAGTAGCTTTGAATAGCAGAACAATAAAAAAACCTAATTCTAACTAGAGGGGAACAAAAATTTTGAGAGGATAAAGATTCAGCTCACCTGTACAAACTGATTCATCAAATATATTTGAGTTGTTTCTGTCCTCAAATTTTACAAGAGAAAGTATTTACTTTGTTTGTCGGATTGTTTTAAAAATATAGGTATTAAGTATGCTAGCAAAGATGCAGGCAGCAGTAACTCTAAATAACAAAAATAAACCCAAAAAACAAAAACAAAAAAACCCCCAACCCACACCAAACTCTGAAAACCCATAGTTCTAATTAGAAGGAAACAGCAGTTATTTCAATATAGGAACAAATTTGTTTGATTTTGAAAATCCATCCTTTTTTTTCCCCCTGTGTTCAGAGTTTACCTTCTTGGCTTATTAATGGAGGAGAAATTAATCCATTTGTTCCCATAGCTGGAGTGGTTCTGCAGGGACCTCAGAGATGAAAACTGATTTCTCTTGCTTGAGCCTGACGCTTTCATCCTTTCCCTCAAAGAACAGTGTTATATTGCTTGAGCTTTCAAAGCAAGGTGTCAGGCCAGGACAGAGCAGACACTGTGTTGAATTTTTCACTTTTATAGCTGCTGTTGAGACTGTAGTTCAAATTATTTAATATCTGTGCAGCTTGACAATGAGCTGCCACAAAAAGGTGCAGCTAATTGGACATAAACTGTTCCAGGGATCCCTAAAATGATGCTGCAGCCATTTATCTTGTCAGCACAGAGGCTCTCACCAAGACTAGGCTGCTTGGGCATGGTTGTAGTATTAAAACAGAGTATGCCTGGTTTCTCCATTCTTTCAGTAACACAGCTCGTGTGTGGCAAACAGGGTTTCTTGTCTCTTGTGCTTCAGTGTGCAAATCAAATCAAAACAATGTGAAGAAAGGCCATAGAATAACTCTGCAAAGGCTTTCAAATTATATATATATATATAAACAACTTTCATGCCATTTTTAAGAGGACAGCCTCAAACCTTCCATCTAGAAAATATTCCAGTTAACACCATTGAAGTCAAATGCTGGTATTTATAAACTTTGTAATAAAAGCAAAGAAATAAACATGGTCATCTTAAAGCAAATAGCCCAGAATCGCAACTCATTATCATCAGCAGCATCTTAAAAACTTATTGCTGGGAGTTAACAAGGCAGGAAATTCAGAGCAGATCCCACCTGTCCCTATACAGACAGAGTTTCCTTTGAAGAAACCAATTTTTGGAATGACTAGCATCAGGTGCTCCCATTTCACCTCATTAAGTTTTGTAAGCCATTTAATTTATAAACAACTATGAGGTTGAGATTTAATGAGATTCACATGCAATTGTAATATCAGTATGAAGATTCAGTATTAAGTGTCCTTCCCATATTCAGTAATTTCATCTGAGGAAAAAGCTCACAACACACTGAAAGTTATCACCAGTATTCTTAAAAATGAAATCTAGTCAGAACAAAAGCATTTGTTTCCATAGCAAAATAAAATTTAGCTTTGGATGCTTGCATTGTTTAGGTATCTGAAATAACTGATTAACAGAATCCTGTTTATGAGTTATTTTTATCCATCTAATATGTATGCACTCACTTTTGAAATTCTGAGGGTATTTTTTTCTTCCTCAGTTTATCTGCCTGTAAGAACCTACCAGACAAGACTCTGAGGCATTTGTTGGTAAGGCATTTATGCTGTTTATGCACCTTCCTGGTGTATTCCCACAAATTGGCAACTTAAGTGGTTTCAATTATTCCAGGGTTGTATAAGTTCACAGTCACACATCAGACAGGTTTTTCTGTAGCCATTTCTCTCCTCACCCATCTCTTTGTGGGTTTGTGCTGGGAGCACATGGAAGTGTTACCTGGCAGTATGAGCCAGAAATGTAATGGCTTCCTTACTCGCTTCCTTCTCACTTCATTACTTTTTTTCTCTGTTCAATGGCTTGTAAAAGCTCTTTTTTTGAGACACATAGAAGATGTTTCTGTGCGCACTGGACTGCTCTTTGGCACTTCCACCAGAGCCACCAAGCAAAGCATTCAGAGTACAAGGAAAGCTCTCTTGAGCAACCTCCACGGAAGGGAGAGAAGCCCAGGTCTCCAGAAGTTCAACAGGGGGATGGGTTTGGTGGCATGACTGAAGCCAGCATCCTCACAGGGCTAACCTGGTCTATGCCAAGGGTCACAACAGGTGCTATGGGGGTGTCTGTGGAGGAAATGTGGGCACTGAGGGAAACAAGGCAGTAGAAGAGATGGGGTATTGCTTTTTACTAGGAGCATCTTTTTTATTTTTGGATACAGACCGGTAGCAATTTGTGTTTTTCAGCATTGCTGCCTCCAGGCCCTGCGCTGGTCCTCAAAACAGACTGGTTGCTGCTTCAAAAGCTGGCTGCTGAGTTTTAGTCTCCATGCAATATTTACACATGGATGTAAGCAAACCAGTTTCTGGAGTTGCTGAGTTCTTGGCAGAGCTTGCAGAACAATAAATCCGACTCTACGTTTACTATGCCAAATAAAGTGGGTTTTATTTAGATGCTTTGTTAGTGCTGTAGTAAGTCTGTAAACAGGCTCACTGCTGTGGGTCATAACAGTGCCATTAACCTAGCAAAAAGACATCAGGTGATGTACTGTATTATGAGTGTGAAGAAGATATTCAAGGTAGGAATAAGGAATCAAGTTGAAAAGATCACTGAGGAACAGTTTCCTGTCAACTAGAAAGAGCCAAAGAGAGACAGTGTTTGTTCCTATATTTACCTGAATGGAAAGGTGGGTGTGGAGAGCATTTACAAATGAACAGCTTCAGCAGAACTTGCTAAGACCTCCCCACTTATAAAGTCCTTTGGAAGGAGCATGGTTAGAGCCTCAGTTTTCCTAAGCTCTGGCTAAGATTTGATGTGAAATCCTGCTTGATCTGAGAAGCAACATCTGCTAGGGTTCTATGGGTAGAAGTTGCAGTATGTTTCCTAGAAACCAAAGGCTTGAGCTGAATGATGAGAGTGAAGCGAGAGAATAAGAAATACTATCAATCATCTTGCTGAATGTTAGTGCTTTCTCCACTGCTGGTATTTTACAGCTGGTGCTTAGTCAGATTAAATGTTTTTTGAAGTATCTGCAATACCAGCCCATTGCTGTCTCTGTGCAGTTAATGCAACAAAGGGACAAAAATGTAAACATTTTATACTAGTTCTTGTAATTTCATTTACTAGACATTAATGAAAACAATAGGTGTTGTGCTTTTAACATGAACCTGTATTTAATTTCTACATGAAATCTAAAGCATGACCTACTCTAGAAAAATACTGTTTTTCCAAGGCACAGTGTTGGGTCTAGCTGATCTTATCTTGTACACAAACCTTGTAAGTCCTGCCAGTGCTGAACTTCCTGAGGGGTAGCAGTTCTTTGTAGCAGGTAGGTTTCTCAAGGCAAATTATGCTTGTCTGGAGCAGGTAGGGCAGTTCCCTGACAGCAAGAAGCATCTGGAAGGTGTGTACTTACCTCCCTTGCACTGGTTGGTGGGCCTCAGTTTCACTGGAAGAAGTTTGGAATCCACATAATTAACCTTAGGACTATGAGGAACAACAGTTCTAGCATCGGTAAGGCACATAAAGTATGCTAATGTTGTGATTTTATATGTTGCTTTACTACTTTTTTAAGGTGGTGAGTGGAAGGCTGACAGTGGAGGAGTGTTCTGGTTTGGTTTGGTGGGTTTTTTGGTAGCGGGGGAAGGGCCAGAGAAGTGGCTCAGGTAAGAAGCTGAGAAGCTCCCCCTGCCCCAAACCCAGCCAAGGAGCCAT
>NW_009953864.1:875766-899909 GCF_000747805.2 Chaetura pelagica
AGCAGGAACCACCAGCCTGTGAACTGACTCCAAACCCCATCCCCTGTCCCCCTGTGCTGCTGGGGGGAAGGAGGGAGAGAAACCGGGAACAAAGGGATTTGGGCCCAGGAAGAAGGGAGGGGGGGGTAACATATGCAAGCCCTGCTCTGTGTGTGTCTGTGTCCTGGGGGTGTTTGGTTAGTGTGAAATTAAATCATTAATCTTTCTCCCCAAGTTCAGTCTTTTTGCCCGGGCCCTTCATCAGTGAAGATCCCTCCTTGTCCTTTGTCTTGACCCAGGGGCTTTGTCCTCCTCACCCCAGAGTGTGTGTGTGTGGGGGGAGCTGAGTGAGCGGCCACGGAGCTGTTCCTTTGCTGGTGTGTTGGGCCCAAACCACGACAAGGAGCAAATGCAAGTGAAAGGAGGAAAAGAAGGATAAAGTCCCCCACAGAGCTTCTCTTCTCAAGTATATGCTACTGTTGATGATGAAGACCTTGAGGTTTCCCAATAGTTCTCCAGCATTGGATTAATTTTAATTTTTCTTTTAACTTCTGTCTTAGGGAATTTCTTGGGAGAAAACTGATGAAAAATTATTGTTAATGTGCAGACATTGCTTTATTAAAATAAAGGTAAAACAAAAGTTTGGATAAAATCTTTGTCAGGGGCTCTGCCATCTCAGGAGAGTGGATTACAGAAATCTTCATTTCAAAATACTTCTGTTTTCTTTTTACTTTGCATATTATTTTTTAAATGCTACACATCCACTTCATGTGGAAACATTGTTTGAAATATCAGTGGCTGTTTTTTCCATTGCACAAAGGCTAATGAAGATTGAGAGTAGGAGAGCAAAATATTTCTGAAATTATGTTTAATTTTCTTCTCCTGTATTTTAATGTCTTTTACCAAAAAACACAATATTAGAAATTAATACATGTATAAAAATTATTAGGGAAAAAAAATCCCATATGCATTCCATTATGAGATTATAATTATTGGATCATCTGGAGTTTTTAACTGTATCTTGGTTTGAGCCAGGACAGAACCAATTTTCTTTCTACTAATTTTACTTTGCAGTTAAGTCTCTTCAGTTAAGTGATTACACTTGCTGAAATTAACAGCATGGTTTTCAGCCAGTTCCTGCTTCTCGAACTGATAACTATCAATGTTTATATCTGCTGCTGGAGAATGGTGTGTAGAACCAAGGCCACTGCTTGGTTCTGAAACGTGTCTTATCCTCCAGAAACAAAAGGGAGTAAAGGGGTCACACCTGCGACCCTCCTGAGGGGAGGAGCAGACCAGACAGGTGACCAAAATTGACCAAAGTATTCCATCCCATACACATCATACACAGTATAAATCTGAGGGGTCACAAGGATCAAGCACTCTTTGTCCATGGCTGGCATCCTGGTAGGACTCCATCCATTTGTCTGCCTCTGATCCCAATCCATGTGTTCCTGAATCTGTGTGTTCCTGCATGCAGCTTCCATCTGCCACTGACTCCAGGATCTCAGCCTAGGACTTTTCCAGGGCTGCCCTGCAGCCTCAGTGGTGACATGAGTGTTATTGTGGGGGGAGGCACACATATACAAATACATATATATTTGTATATATTGTTTTCTTTTTCATTACTATTGTTTCATTTAAGCTGTTTTAGTTTAGTTTCCAGCCCCTAAGTCTTTCTTCCTTATTCTCTTTGCTTTCCTGTTTTGTGAAGGGGGAGGAGTTAATAGAGAGCATCTGTCACTCATTTAATTGCCAGCCCAGCCTTAAACCATGACAAACTGGAGTAGTGTGCATGAGAATTTATCTATTAACAGTTATTTTATTTTTTAACTCTGGTGTAGCGGAGGAATCCCCAAGTACATGTGTGAAAACATCACTTGGGTATCTAAAATTAATAAGTAATGTTATCTTTACACTAAAACCTTTAATTCTCTCTAAATGAATGTATTTCCACATACAGGAATATTTTCCTAAATTTTTTCTTCTTCCTATATTGTCAAATGATGCAACCAAAATTAGATTGGGTTGGTACTGGTATGAATATGGAGAAAACATGTAGCACATCTATCCTAGCACTTCTGAAGTTTAAGATCAGTTCACTCCTCTTTTTCTGCATGACTGTGGGAGTTTTTAAGCTTTTTCATCCCTGAGGACTCTCTCCTGAATGACGATACTGGTACATCTCTGTATTCCTTGGGATGTTTGGGACTTAAGGACATTATAGTTTTATAGAGATACCGATGGTTTTTGACTTCAAGCCAAGGAAGTACCACAGATATGAGTCCATCTATCCTTACTATTGCCCCACTCAGTAAACTGTAAAGACATTAGCGCTGAATTAATTCCAATTTTAATTTTTCTGGCAAACCCCAGAGAAAGCCTTATTATGTGACCCAATTTTAATTTTTGAAATGTTGTTTTTAATTCTATTTCAGTTTTTTCTAATTGAAACCGAGGGTTGGACACTGCTACCTAATGCAACCCACTGCTGGAGAAACAGGGATACAAAAGCAGAAACAGAAATAATTTCACAAACTAAAGAAATGAAAGGGAAAGTCTAGAAGTTTTGCTGCCATAATTTAGTCATATATACCACTACATTTTATTATTCAACCTCCTGTGAGAATTTGGAGTGCTTTAGAACACAACTTGCGTCGATCGACATGTTTCAGCAGAGTCTCAGCTTGTGCTGTAAAGGTGAGTATCATACTCATTTTACAGGTGCTGAAATTGAATTAGAGACTATTCAAATGCAGCAGAGCATTGTATAATGTAACTTCAAACATACAGATGTCTTATTTTGGCACTACTCAAATGGTTTAAATGACTCATGGTGTAAATGGCTTGTTCAAATCTGTAGAGCTAAGCAGATGGGGAAGAGGATAGAGCTCCTCACTGAGACATCAGAGAAATCCATCTAAACACTTGTGGTGTTGCTCCATGAAGGGCTACAAGTGGTCATCACCTCAGAACTATTTCTCTTCTCAGAACATAATGAATTCTGGCCAGCAAATACTATAAATGGCACTTTATGACGAACACAGTTGTTATATTCAGCATATATTTCTCCCTCTCTGTTTCTTCTACATTCTTAAATATAAACCAGGATGCTGAGAAACAAAGTGGTCTCCAGCCAGGCCATATAGATGCAAGAACACTTCGTACCTTCAGTATGAGATTCCAGAGTTTGCATTCATTTCTTCATACAGTATGAAAATAATAACATCCTATACTTAGAAATGGGATTCCTGGTATGTGCAATTAATCGTGTTCAGAGGGTATTTCATTTTTTCTCTCCCACCTCTTCCTGACATAATTGGTCCTTCTGGTGTTAACTGACATTTCCCCGGAGTATGTAATCATACAATTAAGTAGAGGCTTGTATTGAAAGTCAAATATGCCTGAATATTCTGGAAATGCTTTGTTCATGTATTTAAGTAATTTAGAGAATTAGTGCCTTGATAAAGATACGTGTGTTTTGGAAACATTTTTTAAAATCATAGAATAATTGTGGGGTTTTATTATCCTCATATTGTGCACATTATCTATTTAGATTTCCTTGTCTCTAACAGAATTACACTCATTCTCATCTTTGCAGAAATGTGATGCTCTTCAAGGAGATTGTTTAATGTTTTCCTGAAATCATTTCAATTGCCATACTGCCTTGTTTCTTGGTGTTTTTTAATGCAGTATTCACAAATCACAAACATAATGGGACTTACCCCAGGAGATGCTCAAATGAAAGCAGATTATGTGTAAGACACACCTCTTTAGAAACCATCCCTACTATATGATCTTTATTTAAGCAATTTTAGATATCATAGTCACTCTGTTGCATCATTTTTAATTTTTCCACTTAAGAAAATATATTTCCATTAATTCACTAAGGAAGAAGTTAGAGGCATAGGTTGGTAGATAATACTGAATACACTTTTCTGGTAAATCCCAAGCAGTTCTGTTACTACCCACACTCTTATGTATGGATATACTGTATTAAAATGAAGAGCTGTCACCATTCAAAGCATTCAGAGCCACAAAGATGATGGAGTGGAACACCTCCCTTATGAGGAAAGGCTGAGGGAGCTGGGTCTCTTTAGCTTGGAGAAGAGGAGACTGAGGGGCGACCTCATCAATGTTTACAAATATGTAAAGGGCGAGTATCAGGAAGACAGAGTTAGGCTTTTCTCAGTGAGGACCAGTGATAGGGCAAGGGGCAATGGGTGCAAACTGGAACATATGAGGTTCCACATAAACATCAGAAAAAATTCTTTACTGTGAGAGTGACAGAGCACTGGAACAGGCTGCCCAGAGAGGTTGTGGAGTCTCCTTGGCTGGAGACATTCAAAACCCACCTGGACATGTTCCTGTGTGATGTGGTCTGGGTGACCCTGCTCTGGCAGGGGGGTTGGACTGGGTGATCTTTCGAGATCCCTTCCAACTCCTAGGATTCTGTGATTCTGTATTTATGCCATAAAGGGCATGTATGGAGGGTCTTTCTGACCCCCTGTACAGAGGTAATACCAAATGGACAGTGCAAAATCTCCTTCCTCATTGTTCTTAATGCCTGTATTTTCTTTACAACTCAAAAAAAACCTCTGCTACTAATTCAGTAAAGGAAATATATGCTTCCATGTGGTTGTATTTTCTTTAGAAACATCCTATGAATTCAGTGTGATTTCCTTTTGATTGCTTCTTGCACATCCAGAAACAAGAAAGTCTTTTAATTCTTCTGTAAGAAGGCAGCATTGAGGGATGAAATTTCCATAGTGAAGCTGCTTCACAAGCAGCAATTAATAATCAGAGGACACTGAGATAGGTAAATACTGTTATCTCTGCTTTTCAGTTGGTGAAACTAAAATAAAGAGGTCAAAGTTAATGTCTTCCAATTTAAAATCTATGGTTGGACTTTGACAACTAAATTAGTGACATGAATTGCAAACGTTTAAAGCCTATGAAATCAAAAGGACTGCACATTCTCAGGAATCCTGGAAAACTGAACACTTCCTTATGTGCCAGAAATGTTGTAAAGAAATTAAAAGTTCTTGCTTTAATGATTAGGGCAATGTTAGGTCATGGTCAAAGATACCCTGAATCTCATTAGGTTTTGAAGTTTTGTCATATGTTCAGCAGTAGATATTTGCATTTACATTACTGCTCTCTACTTATTTGCACTTGTCTAGTACCAAGATCTTAGGAGAAATTTTTCCTTAAATATCTTGGCTGCTCTTAAAGTTGTATTTAGATTTCTTCGGTTTCCTCCACTGTGAACTGTCTTGCACTGATGAAGGAACTTGCACACTTGTGGGTGGCTGCACTTGGTTGTGATTTACATATGGAAGTAAGGAAAATCGATATAAGACCTCAGGACAGAGGAAAGGGGGAGGTGAGAGCAACACCTGGTGGTCAGGAAGGAGGGGGAGGAGGTGCCCGAGCAGAGGTTCCCTTGCTGCCCATGGTGAGATGTGAGGCTGCCTCCCTGCAGCTCATGGAGGAATATGGTGGAACAGCCTGTGAGGGACAGTAGAGCAGATGTGGACCTGTGGCCATGGAGGACCCCACACTAGGGGAGGTGACTGTCCCAAAGCAGCCCATGACTCTGTAGGAAGCCTGTGCTGCAGCGGCTTGCTCCTGAGGGAAGGAATCATGTTGGAGAGGTTTGTGAAGGACTCTCTTCCATGGGAGGGACCCAGCAGTGGAGCAGAGAAAGACTGTGAGGAGTAGGAGGAAGGAGCAGCAGAAAATAGCATGGGATGAACTGACTCTAAACCCCATCCACTGTCTGCTTGTGCCACTCAGGGGAAGGAGGTAGAGAAATTGGAGGCAAATTAATTTGGGCCCAGGAAGAAGAGAAGGGTGAGGTATTTAAGCTCTGGTCATTGTTTTCTCTTTGTCCTGTTTGTATCTGACTGGTGATAAGTTATTTTTTTCCCCAAGTTGAGTCTGTTTTGCCTGTGACCATAATCAGTGAGTGGACCCTTCTTGTCCTTGTCTTGACCCACAAGCTTCTAGTTGGATTTTCTCCTCCCCATCCCACACTAGGAGGGCATGGGGGGTGAGTGAGTGGCTGTGTGGTTCTTTGTTTTTGGCTGGGCCCAAACCATGTCAGTGGCTCTGGAAAAGATGAAAACATTTGTTTACTTGATGAAGACAGAAGAGAGAAGAAAGAGCATCTCACTTTCCCAGAGCACAGTAGTAGGGAAGGGACATGGCCAGACATCTCTCTAGAAGAGGGTTTGCACTTGATTCTTCTCATGCCATTACCATGCCATTAATTTCAGCAGGTGTAGCAATTTAGAAGAGATTTAACTGAAAAGTAAAACCACTAGAAAGAAAATTGGTTCTATCCTGTCTCAAACAAGGACATACATCCATGCAGTCTTGCTTGAAAGGGAGTCCAGAGTAAGGTGGAAAGTGGTGATGCAGACCAGGAGCTGTATGACTGGTTTCTTCTCTTTGCTTATGGGTCATATGCTAATGAAGCACTGACCAGATGGCAGCCCAAATGCATAGCATGAATGCATGAATTTTGTAGGACTCTTAACATTTGAAGGTTTTCTCTGTAAAACTTGAATGTTTTGGACTGATTTGACCTTTTATTCATCTCCCTCAAATTAAGGCATGTGGCCAAAGCAGAGGTTTTTCCATTTTCAGCAGACAAGACACAGAAAATAGAGTTATGCTGCCTAGTATAGTAATCAGCAGTGGAAGAAGACAGGTTCTTCCTTTATCTTAGCCCTGCATTCCTATGATCTGAGTTTGCCTCTTGCTGTGTATTTCTTTTCTCTTGGCAGAGGAGTGAGTCAAGTCCAGGTATCTCCTTTCTGGCTATTGCCTGGAGGTAGCATGTCTTGCCTAGAGACACTGAGCATCCTGGTCATGTTCTGCCCCACATGTGGCCTGTTGATAAGGGGGAAGACAAGCTGGGAGCTGCTGCTGAGACAGATGATAACTCTCCTATTGGAAGCCTGGAGACACTATTTTGGCAGTCCAGGGAAGGTACATGCTTTGCCTTAATTGTGAATGCAATTTGTTATATTATTCATAAAAGTTTCATTACACCAGCCAGCACACCAGCACTGCAAGCAAAAAAAACAGCAGGAACTAATTGATCTGGAAAAAAATGCCATTTCAGAATGCAAACAGGAAAAATAAACCTTGACTTTTCCTAGAAATTTCCAGGAGAGATTTTATTTAGAAAATAGAAAGAGAAGAGAACTTGCTAGTAAGCTGATTTAATTTTGTTATTGTTGTTGATTGGTTTATAAAAATGGCATCTTGCTTAGCAATGAGATTTAACAGCAGGAACTTGTATACTGAGCTGTGTTTGATTTCAAACTCTGCTGAAAATGTTGTTTTGGGAACAATAGGGTAAAACATATTTAAAAAAGAGAGACTGTTTCCAGTTTTTGTTGTGAAGGTAAATATCTTCACATAAGGTTACTGAGAGAAAACCATTCTACCTATAACAAAACTGTCAGCACTGCTGGAAGACTGTGCATTGTGCTAGACTGTGTGCTCTAAAGTTAAATCACAAGAGGTAAATTCTTACCAATCAGAAATAGTGATGTGGACTTCAACTTAAAAACTCTCCCTCTGCACCTCTCTTTTGTTCTTAGCTAAAATAAAAATACCTTTTTCAATACTGAGAAAAAATAAAAATAGAGATCTAACACTTAGCTTTACAAATTTGCTTTTTGCTTACCCATATTAAACTAACTCTGGAACTGTGCTGGCTATAAAGCTTTCCTTGTGTGAGAACCAAAAGTATCCCCTGCATTTCTGTGAAATAAAAAAAGGGGTTTATAGAATGACAGTTGTGAAAAATAATGAGATGCCCCCTAAATACCTAAGAAATATAGTAATTTAAATGAGGACTTACTACAGCAATCTTGGTGAAATTCAATTAGTTTTTATGTGTGCAAAGTACCATTATCTTTTTGTGGAGACAATTCTTTGCTGATGCCATTGGGACAACTTCTGTAGCAAAAGGCAGCGGTGTAAAATGGGCACAGTCTTGGATAATGGGTGTATCTTGGATCATATACATGTTTTTAGCAGGTGTCACCGGTTTTATACCACACAGGGCATTCCTAAATATTTGAATAGTGAGATCAGAATGCTCCTGACACCCATAAAGCAAGCAGAGTAAGCAAGCTTTCCAGGTGATTTCACAGCCACAGCCCAGAGAGTGAGGGGGGAGGCCAGCACAGTCCTTCTTCCGGGGATGGGGAGGAGAGTTGGGCATTTCCCTGGGTCAGGGGGACTGAGAGGAATCAAACCCATTGCACCCCAGTGGGGAGAGCCATGCCACTTGTCTTGCCTGTGAGCAGGTTATGTCCTCCTCTCCCAGAGCAACTGCAGTAGCTGTTTACTGGGATTCAGGGTTCCTTTAAGTGGCATCTTCCACAATCTTCACCCCAGCTGTGTTTAACTCCACAGAGTAAAACCCTTGGCAGGTAAGAAGCATGCATTAATAACACTGTAAAATGTGTCAGAATTGAGGGAGAGGCAGAGCTGAGTGCTGTGAGAGCCAAGTTCAAGTCACACATAATTCCCCAATTTAAATGTTTTGGAGTGAGTGATTTTGGGCTGCATGTGCCAAGTAGTGCTGGCACAGGTGCTGTGCCAGGGAGTGTTTCTCTTGCTGCATGGTGGTGTGTCAGTGCAGCACAGATGGTACAAAACCCCATCAGTGGAACACCCAGCTTGGTGCAATGAGTGGGTTTGCTTCCTCCAGGGGTGGAGGAAGAGCTGGTGAGACGGGCTGAGTCAGGAGACCTCCCCAGCCCAGCACCACAGCTCAAAACTACACCAGGCAGGGGCTACTCAGTGGGGTAGTCTGCTGGGATTTGAGAGAAAATTAATTTTAAACATTTGCCAATTCAATTGATAACCTGCTTTCTAAATTACTGATATTGAGCTGTTCAGAAACGTGGAGCAGGGGCACATTTCCCTGGTGGTGCTCCAGTGGGCTGGTTGGGAAGCAAGGCATGGTGCTGGCAAAGGTTCCTCATAGAATCATAGAATGGTGAGAGTTGGAAGGGACTTTAAAGATCATTGAGTTCTAACTCCCCTGCATGGGCAGGGACACCTCCCACTAGATCAGGTTGATCAGAGCTTATTCCTTTGGAAAGCAGTAAGAGTACTGACTTCTGCATGTCAATACAAATAATGTCCCTAGGCTGGAGACAGTGGAATAGGAATTACCTCCCAAGTCTGTGTGGCCAGGGAAGCTGCCAACACAACTGTTCCAGTGGAGGTTTTAGCAAAAGCTGCAGCTGAAAGACACATTAATGGGCTTTGAAAAGCTTTGAGATCCACTGGGAGTAACATTTGAGAGTAAGATATATACTTGTGGGAAAATTCCCTGTGAATAATAGGAGTACACAATGGTCCTCTTAAGCCAACTGTCTCAGTTTCCAGTGGAGTCTCATGTTCTCATTTCTCTCTCAAAGTTAGAGCTAGCAATCACCTGCCTATCTTGAAGTCAAATTTCTAAACTAGAAAAGTGAGTAAAAGGAACAATAAGTATACTGTCTTAAATACCTTATTATTTTAAAGGTAATCTAGTGATTTATGTTGCTGAGTACCAGGTCTTTGAAAGCTTGAGTGTGGTGGTCCTTGAAATATGTGAATCCACTGCGATGTATTTGCTACAAAACTACACATAAATTGGGAGTACTCCCCCAATTTGTAACCTGTCTGAGCTAATTCTGCTGCAATCTGCCATACAGATCCAATTGCCCTATGTTTGCTGATAGTTACAGTGTGATAGTATCTCAATGAGTTTGCAAGTTAGTTCCTAATCTGTAAAAACTCTGTATGATTTGAAATATAGCAGCTGGTTTTGGAAGTGCACCTGCCTGACAGTTCTGGTGAGGAACATATATATTTATGGGTTAGCAGTACAGCAGGTACTCCCACACTGCTTTGCCCCATTATTCTGCTATATAGGCAGAATAATCTTTCAGAAATAATACAGAGTCTAGCATCTGTAATCCAAAAAAGTTCTTGGCTACTATTCTGCATCTACCCTTAACTTCAGTTCCTGTATTGCAAACTTTTCACCTGTTGCCCAAGGACATAATAAAGTGATTTCATTTGACCAGCCTTTCATTAATGTGGAACAGGTTTCATTAGCTATAGATTTGTGCTGGACTTTTAAGAGGGAAGTTTCTGCAGTCTGTGATCGATATCAGGCCTTTCATATCAGAGACTCAGCCTCTTGGGTCCTGATGTAATTAAGGCAGTTTAACACTTTCACATTATAAGAAACCCTGTTCTGTTACTTAAAAAATTCATCAGGCTTTAAATGCTCAGGCAAAATTCTTTACATTTTAGTTATGACTAGGGTTTTTTTATCCAATTTTGGTTTGCTGCTTTCAAGAAGGGAAAAAAAGATCTGACAGTGGTGCTCTTCTGGCATGTTAAAAAAAAATTCTTGTGTCCTCTTTGCAAGTTGACTTTCCATAAATATTTTGATGGCTTCTTTTTCCTAGCAGTGTTACCTTTCAGCCCTTTGAAGTAAACCAACTAGTGATCACTAGCTGTGTATTCCCGGTTTTCAGGGGATCTTGATTCCTTCTTTTCAAAAAAATATGGATCATGCAGTGCTGCAGACAAAACCTATCTATGCTAAAGAGAAAAAGCATCCTGTATAATTCTTAAGGAAAAGGTAATTAGACACGTTATGTATCTAAATATGTTTTGTTTGCCTTATATGTAACTGACAAAATCCAGGTCCTAAGCACTTCCAGGAGTGTAATCTAAGTAAGCAGGCATTTATGATGCCTGTCTTTTTGTGCTTCGTCTCCTTCATTGCCTTATTAGTGTATGACAAAATCTGGTCCACAATGAACCATTCTCTTTAAAAAGTCAGGCTTCACTTCTCATATATTTCCATATTTTTTTCTCCTTTTTTTACCAGAAATTATAAAAGTTAAGGAGACATGGGGACTAAAGTAGTTTCTGAACTACAGTAAAAATAATATCTGAATTTCTGCCAGACTGCCTTCACTTTCAGCAAACTCCTATTTTTACAAGCCCCATCCTTCTCAAGTGTAGCTCAAGACATTTTTAATTGTGATTGCACACGTGTCTGGCATTGTGCTGTGGGCCCTAATTAGGCAGGGACACACTGTTGTTTTTCCTGCCTGTGTCATGAGTGGCACAGATGGGGCAGTGCTGGAGCTCAGCTACAGCAGGACAGGCTAAGCAGGCTGTTATCCCCCGTGCAAAGCAGCTTCTCTGGGAGGAGGCAGCGCCAGCGCTGTGCTGGGCCAGTCAGTTACACAAGACTTTGAGAGACATCTGTGGATTACTGGTGTGAGGATGCTGGGTTTACATAACGGGACCCAGCTTCCAGGCAGCTCTTTTCATCAGAAGGTATTAAAGGGCTCTACAAAAAAAAAACAAAAAACAAAACAAAACCAAACAAACAAAACAAAAAAAAAAATTGAAAGAGAAAAAAAAAAAGGTCTGTGTCTGGCTTTGCAGACAGAGCATTTCATTGTGGTCAGAGCAATGGTAGAAGACAAAACAGCTTGTGCAAAGATTTAAAACACTAGAGCAACGTGCCTGAGTGAATGACGCTTATCCATGTAGCATTAAGACCTGCACCTGAATTGGAAACATGCCCGAATTACCTTTGTCTAACCTTCCAGTCATAAATTTAAATGCTGCTAATTACCTGTCTGTCTCTGACGTCTTAAAGTTTGGGCTGCGGAAGCAGCAGCTCCTATAACTCAGTTTGCTTAACACCTTTTCATACTAAGACCTTCTTTGCTTGCACGTAGTTCGTGTGTGTGCGCACAACTGTGCACACTGGGATTTTCAAAGCTGCCTCAAGCTGATCTTTAAAAATCCTTTAGAAGAAGTGCTTCTGCCAAAAAACAAGTTGGCACAAACTGCAGTTTGGGGAAAAAATTCTTAGGCATATCATGGGGGCATTTCAGCCTCACACTGTTGCTGGACACAGGCTTTAAAGTTGCCAGTGTTACTTCAGCCTCTGCACACCTTGTCTACCCCATTCCCACAAGCCCTCTGGTTTAGTTCTGCCACTGTAAAATGAAATAACAACATTTTCTTTCTGCAGTTTTTCCTGTGTTTTGCCTTTTTCACCTATAAACTCTTAAAACCAGAGTCTCTGTCTTAAACATACTGTCTGGCTTTTCTAGAACCCAGTGTTATTCCAGAAACTTGCTGTAGCTTCACTAGAATAAATTTATGCTGATATAATATTATATTGGCTCTTTGTTCAGCATTTCACAACATATTGGAAGAAAAAGACATTTAGGAAGAGGAGCATGCTTCCTAGGAATGATCATTTGTTTGACCTTAATCTGTCATTGGCAAAGCTTCCAGGCTGCACTGGATTAGCAGATGGATAATCGGCTCCAGCTGAAATTACTTGCACAGTTAGGTAGTTTATTTTCTCATTTGCCTACAATGAGAGTCTCTAAGAACAGGGCTGGCATGTAAGCACTGATGTACATTCTTGTAAAAACATGTTGGGTTCATGGTTTGGACTACTTGGGTGAGAAGCCAAGGCGTTGTTGTCTCCTCTCCAGTGCTTCATGCAAGGAATAAGAGCTGGAGGCAGGTCACTGCTGCTATCCTTTTGGGGGAGAAATCTGGCACAAAAGTGCAGCACCTAATTCTGCCTTATTTGGCACCTATTCCAAAGGACATGGCGGGAGAGGCTTTTTCACAAACTTCACTGGATTTTTTGGATCCTCATCAGAGTTTTTCTTGTTAGAGTAACTTGCAAAGCTTCTCTGTGTTGAGCTTTTCAGTGATGTCTCTGTGCCATATAGAGAGAGTGTAATTAGGAGAGAAAATTACCATAGCAGCAAATGGAATTAGAAAATCACAAGATTCAAAAGAAATGGTATTGAGATGATTAAAGGAGAGGATAAAAAAAAATAATCACAGTCACAGAATTGTCAGTGTTGGAAGGGACCTCTGAAGATCATCTAGTCCAACTTCCCTGCTAAAGCAGGATCACCTGGAGCACATTACTCAGGACTTCATCCAGGTGGGCTTTGAATATCTGCAGAGAAGGAGACTCCACAACCTCCCTGGGCAGCCTGTTCCAGTGCTGTCACCCTCATAGTAAAGAGGTTTTTCCTCATATTTAAATGGAACATTCTGTGTTCCAGCTTTTGCCCATTCCCTGTTGTCCTGTCACCAGGCACTACTGAAAAGAGTCTGGCTCCAATAAAATAAACACTCATTTTGCATGCATACAATCTTATTGACTTTAACTTTGGTTAACAGGTTAAGAAGAGCTCTTAGGAAGATTTTTATTAAAGTGGAAGCAACATGGAAAGCAAAAATGTTCAATACTGCTATTTACACAGCTTCTGGTGACTTTGACATCTCTTGAAAGGAATTCCTAGCACAACTGAGTCAGATTTGCATGTTTTTCTGTCAAGATGATTACTTCCCTAAATGTTTCAATTATTATTAGAGCAGAATTAAGTGGTGTGCAGTTCTTGTCTGTGTCACAAAAATAGTCTTTCATTTGAATGAGATGTAGAATATGTAGAAGGCTATTGATTATCAGTTAAAACAATGTAAAAAAACAGTGTACAAACTAAGTGGCACATTCAAGACTTTTATTAGGGAATAATGCATTTATTTACTGAGGAGTGACCCAAAGAAATTTGCACCTAATGTATAATAACATAGATGCTTGTTAATGTAGTTAAAGAAATGCTATGGTTGTGGTATGGTAGAAAATTGTAATTTGAAGCTGGCTTCTTGCCCTGACATATAAACCTGACATAACTGTTACCAATGTCATAGGGTAATTTTAATGAAGCATAATTGAAATAATTTGAAACAGAGGTTGGATTTGGAGCTCCCATCTCCATTATATAAATTCTGCTTATATTAACCACAGACAAAATAAATTAATTTCACTATGCTTGAATTAGAATTGCAGGTAAATTACATTCAAAGGAAGATGAAAAAGAAGTGAAGCTCCTCTGCTTAAAGTTGAAAGAGAACACAGAAAGATTGGTGTAACTAGATATTCCCTGTAGAGGCACATGTGATTTAGATTTGTTTTAAAGAATTTTTTTAATCTTCTAGCAACCTTATAGTGTGAAGTCTCTTATGTTCTTAGTTCAGAGGCCAAATCAAGTAAGAAATCATGACATTTTTATGGTTTGTTTTAGGATAAAGTGTGGAAATGGCAAAAATACTTTCAAAAACTACATGTAACTGCATTTTTGGTGGACTTAAAATTTACAGGCAACATTTCCTCTAGTTCTGATGAGTCCCTGGACTCTGCATAAATCAGCAAGCAGTGGCATTTCCTTAATGTCACTAATGACATTTTGGCCAAGAGGGTCTCAGTTGACTTTGTTCAGTACAGAATTGCACACAGCATATCCTGAGGGGAATTACTGCATCACTGTGTTTGTTTACATTACTCTTTAAGCTGCCATCTCCAGCAAGTGTAATTAGTTGCCCAGTGAAACAAGATCTTTCGTTATAGTCTTTCTTAATGCTTAATCTGGGAATAAGTATTTCCATATAGAAATCTAGATATTACATATAAATATTTCTTATAGAGAGAGTAAACAAAATATTTCCTTCTCAGTCTGGTGGATAAAGTTACCACTGTCAAATGCTGAATGATGAAAGACACTGTTTACCCAAAGGCACTATTTTGGGGAATAAACAATGGAAACTGGGCATTGATCAGACACAATGTTGTCAAGGTTATTAAACAGCAAATTTAGTGAAGAACCTATTATTTCAGGCTCCTGCAGAATTATATCAGCCAAGGGACCAGATAAGAAAGTAAAAATCTCTTTCCAGGGAAAAGAAGACCACACCGAGAACTGTGCTGTTTCTCAAGTGGTGGTGATGGATTAAACCAAGGTTAATGGCACTAAGATGAACCCGTGCCTGCTGATGAATACAGCAGAGAGGTCTGGTAATGCCTCTAGCCACTGCACTGCTCTCTGGAAAACAAGAGGTGTGTGCTTACCCTGACAGCCCTATGTCTTTGTTACAGCATCCAGGCAGACCCAAGTGCTTTTGGTGCCAGCATTAAGTCTTTTTGGGATAGGAAGAGACTAAAAAGTGCTCCCACAGAGTGAGTGAGGTTTTAACAAAACATCAGAATCACTCAGGAATCAGGCTTGTTTTAGGACTTGTGTGTATTGACCTCTTCAAGAGTGTTGTGAATCTGCACCCAGGTTATCTGGCCTCCAACCGATAGGGCAGTGCAGCCATGGCTCTGATTGTGAGCAGTATTTTAGGCTAGTGCTGTGCTTTTAAAATATGCCACCTCAACCATTTATTTATTTTATTTTTTTTCCCAATGAATGTACATTGACCTCTTTCTTCTGAAAAGGTCAGTCTCTGCCTAAATGGAGACGCATGCTGTTACAATGTGTGGTGGTTTTGGCATGTGGCATTTCTAGGGTCTTGACATTTTGTTTCTCTGCTGCACAGGATGCGTTAGGGCAAGGCTGTCTTAGTACTAATATCCCATTAATCTCAGAATAGTGTCATTAGAGGGCTCAACATAATAAAGTATGCCAAGGGATGTAAAAAACTAACTATCTGACATCTGAGAAGGGCTTTAGTGCATAGGATCTGTGCTTTGAATGCTTCATAGAGGTGAAATTAGTTTTTTTGGGGGATGGAGGGCAGGGGGCAAAAATATTGTCTCTGAGCAGTATGTTACCCAGGTGATTAAAAACTCTCCTGTTTAATTGGGTTACTGATTCCTTTGCCATTAAGAAAAATTACATCAGTTTTAGTTGGAGAATAAGGCAGTAAAAGAGGTGACAAAACAACTCATTAGTCTGGGAGCCATGAGCTGTGACTCAGCTTCCACAGGCAGAGGAGGTGGAAGAGACAGTGAAAACTACCGAGGTGGGGCAGGGGAAATAGGGAAGCAATCCTGACATTTCTTTCTCAGCCAAAGGCTTAGAAAGGGCTTTCTTTCCAAGCCAAGGGTGAGCTGAGTCCTCATGTATGCTTTGTTTGATTTTAAAAAGATAATAGCCTTGCTGATATTTTCAGGCAAATTAAAGTTTTTGTATTTGATCAAAAAAAGAAATTTATTGAAGAACAAGTAAGCAAAACATGAATTTTGTCAGGGTGACACCAATGCAAAGAAAGGGAGAAAGTGTGCATTTAGATTCTGATGCAATCAGGTTGGACCAGTGGAGAGGTAAGTACAGTGCTCATTGTTCCTCCTTTAAAATGTTCTTCCCTCCTTGTTTAAATCTAGTTGCTGATTTTCTTTTCAATTACACTGTTGAACAACTCTGCTACCGTTGGGGTACTCTGGAGGAAAGACAGGTCACCCCCTTGCTTTAACTGCTCATCTGCATGGCAGAACCTATGGAGCAAGGAGATGAAGTCTGGCATAGAGCACTTGGCATGAACAGGGAACCATTTGTCCCAAATTGAATTGTGCCCCAAATAAAAGGAATGCAGTCTCTGGACTGCTGGTGTAACATGGTCCTTCTCCCTAGCTGGGTAAAAAAACCTAATCAATTCTAAAGCACACACAGTTCAAACATGCTTCAGACGTATTAATTAACGGTAGTCCAGGTATGTACAGATGTGAGCCAGAAGGCCACATCTGAGAAATGTTCCAGCCAAAAAGAGATAAAATAAGAGATGCATGGCCCTACTCACCCCTTCTTTCCCTGACTTCTCTGGTATCTGTGCTTCTTTGCTACAGGGTGAGTGTCTCATCTCAAGTAGTAGAGGGGGACCTCAGCCTCAGCATATGCTTGTCCTTTATGCCCTGTCAGGATCTCCTCTGTCTCAGATGGAGAGCCTCTTCTGAGAAGAGGCTGGGGATGGCACCAGTCTGGCACCAGGGCACTTGCAGGAGACCTCAGATAAGCAGTAATCCACCATCCCTCTGAAGTACTCGTACTCCCTCAAGCAACTGAAGTGAAACCTACATGTGGAAGCATAAAAAAAAGGTACACCAAAGGCAGGCAAGACTCCACCAGCACTGAAAGATGGTTGGATAAGAAATGGCCTTTCACCAGAAGGAGGTTCACACAGTCTGTTCAAGACACTTGAGGATTTCTACCGGTGGCTGAGATTTCTGAATTCCAATGAGAAGTGACACAGATTTCAGTGCACAGAGGCACAGCACAGCTTGTGGCAGCAGCCTGAGGCAGGAGAGCCTTCCAGATGGATATTGAACTGCCACAATGACATGGAGTGGCATGACATCCATGCCACATGGATGGTGGTGGTGAGGGGGGCTTATTTCCATGTTGCAGTTGATGCTAGTCCAAAATTCATCAAGCAGATATCACTCTTCGCTGAGATTTATTCATTAAGCAAAGTTAGCCTTGCAAAAAAAACTACTTTAAGTGGAGGGAGACTTGATACCATTGGAATATACATAAGGAAAAATGTGGAAACAGTGTCTGACCATGTTCTGTTATTTGCTCTTCCTTGAGAAGATGGCATCATGGCCAAAGAACTTTGGGGAATGCCAGGTTTCCAGTAAGACTCCCAAAACCTGTTTCTTGAGTATTAGTGTAACAGCTGTTTTTAATTGTGCCTGTTGCTCTCTTGTCCATTCACGAACTGTTTGATAAAGATGATGCTGTAAACACATAACCACAAACCATCAGATTGGACAAGTACAACTGAAAGCATTTGATTTACAAGATCTTATTTATTGGTGATTCCTGCACTGCAGGAAGTTTCTTGAAAGAGTTCTTTCCCACCCAAAAAATGCAGAGTTTTTAGATGCTTTGCAGTAGTGCAGCATGTTAATGTGTTAGATGGGAGTAAATCTGTAAAATTGCTTTCATTATTTCACCAAAATATTTCAATAATGTTAAAAAAAGAATTAGAAGCAAAACAAGATAATTTTTTCCTGACCTTGCAATTTTAATTTTTAAAATTTTTAATCATATGTGGTACTAAAATATTGGAACATGTTGCTACTAATTAATTATTTATTCAATTGTAATATAAAAAACCATGATGTCGCAGATGTCAGAATTTCATTGCAGAGCAGAAATACTATTTGCCAAACAGTTCAGGAACTGGGTGTCGCAATCTGTGAGGAATACAGGTGGGCCCTCATTTGGAAGAGCACATTTTCAGGGCTGGTGCGTGGTGAGTCAGGATGCTCCAGATGCCAGTTAGTTAACACTTTAGCTTGAGACTACAATTCAGGTTCATTCTGTGCAGGTTTTCTGTGTGGCTGCAGATGGATCACTTGCTCTTCCTGGACCTCATATCTTTAGCTATAAACATGTGGATAACAGCAATTCACAGATGTTATGGGAGAAATGCATTAATGAATGTGATGCTGAGGTATCACAGACAAATGGCTGAATTGCAGGACAAGTGGAACACCAATAACGCTGTTTCTACCAATACATTTTTTTAAAATTGGATTCCAAAAGTGATAGGGTTTCTCCATGGTAATCCTTATATGTTTAAGTTAAGTAAGCATTATAAAAATCAGTCTAACTCTGACATGTATAAGCAGTTTGGGTTGTTTTTTTACTCTGTTTTCAAGAATGTGACAGCCTTCCACAAGCAACAAGAGACTAATTTCTCCTTTAAGGAAGAAAGAAAACATGGGGGTTTGTCTGATACTTGTAAAAGAATCTTTAAACACTATAGAGAGGGAAAAAGCCATATACCCAGCTATGGTCCTTCTTTTCTTGGCAGAATACCTGGAATGTGACAGGAAATGGCTTTTATAATACAAGAACATGTTAGGGGATAAGTCTTGCCAAGAAATTGCGTTCTTTCGCAGTAATGCTTTCATGAAAGATAATACGATGAAATTCTTTTGCTAAGGAGCCTATTTTTAATTAAATACCTAAGGACAGCTCTAGATCATTAAACTTTTAGCTTACTTGGTTTTAATGGCTGTCAGTAAATCCTGAATGATTTATTTGGCTTATACAGTGAGTTAAGGAGACTCTCTCCACTGCACACACCCCCAGAGGCTGGGGAAGTACTTTTACCTGCTTGCCCTGCCCCTGTGCTCCCCTACAGGCATCTGGTAAAGAACACTTTCAGATGTACCATTAGTCTGATGCAGTGCAGCTGTTTCTGTGCTGCTATGTTTAAACTCCCTGGAGTTTTATCTTTTGCATGCACAGCAGTCTTCTGGGTCCCACACACAATGAGAGTTCAAGTGTGCTATTCTGAAAAGTTTATGCTCACCTCTGATGATGGGCAGCTGGACATATCAGAGTGACCAGTCACTGGTTTAGGCTGCCTACAACTCAAACACAAAGGGGACATGAAATTTTTATATGTGTTAGACTTACATGTATAAGTATATAAATATATATATATATAAATACATTTATGTACATTTCCCTCCCTGGAAATGTTCAAGGTTAGGTTGGATGGGGCTTCGAGCAACCAGATCTAGTGGAAGTTGTCCCTGCCCATGCAGGGGAGTTGGAACTAGATTATGTTTAAGAGCCCTTCCAACCCAAACCATTCTATGATTCTATGATATATATATATGCATAATACATTTGCAAGTTATTCCCACAGATTAAATGCATACTCGAGTATGCACACAGAGCACTAGGAACAAATGTCTGGAGATTTTAGTAAGATATTATTGGGTGCAGCTAACAGATGCACATGTTTAGGGAACGGTCTCTGCATTCTTCTTTAGGAGCTTCTGAATCTTCAGGAGACAAGGTTCAGGATCATTGAGTGTATCTGGGAACCCTCTGAGAAACTGGAGGGTGTCTGCTGCTGCCAGAGAAGGACAAAGGAAAGGGAGCCACCAGGCTGTGGGCTGGAGGAAGCTGTAGCAGCTTCTAATTAATGTGATTAGCTGCCCTTGACCCAGGGTGTGTGGAGCCTTTGTTGCAGCTGCCCCTGATTAGGGCTGATGAAGCACCTTGTACTCCGTGCTCAGGAGAGGATGATAGAAGAGCCATGGCCCAGAGCACTGTTTTTTAGAAGCAGCAGTTTGTGCAGCAAGGCATAAGGAAGGAGAGGGCTTAGTTGAGTTTGTACTGTTGTGACAGTTTCAGCCCTCCAACTCCTGGGCTGCAGGGTGTGCCTGGCCATCCCTGGTGCCCAGAGACATGGCCTGCTATCCCACAGGGTGTGTGCTATCTTGAAGGAAAGGAACAAAGTAGAAGAGTTACAGGAGGAAGTGAGCCTGCTGTGAAGAATCAGAGAGGATGAAAAGGGAGGTAGGTGGGGTTTTCTCTGAAATGCAGCAGCTTGAACAACTTCAGACCCCAGCTGCAGCAGAGAAGCAGGAAGTGTCCATTCTTAACTTCAAGGTAAGTGGAACTGCTGGAGAATGGGAAGGATAGAAGCAGGTGACTTCTGGCAACAAGAGAAAGGCTCCTGCCCCACCTAAGGGTTTACAACTGCTATAGGGTCACCACCCTCAAAGTTGAAGAGAGGCCAGGTATGTCTTCAAGGAAAGGATGTGGTCCACCTGACCCTAAAGAATGCAAGACCCCCTGGAATAAATGGCAAGTTCATGTAATGGGTGACTCCCTGTTGCAGGCAACAGAGGCACCTGTAAATCTGATCTACCATCAAGAAATGTTTGCTGCCTGCTAGGGACCCAGACTGGGGACATTGTAGAGGGACTGCTGAAGCTCATCCAACCCAGTGATCACTACACCCTGCGGTTAATCTATTTGAACACAAAATTATACTGCCAGGGAAACCTGGCACAAAATTGACTACAGAGCTCCAGGGGCAGTACTCAAGGGCATGGGGGCCCAGATGGTCCTTTATATCCTACTGGTAAGGGTAAAGAGTGTGAGGAGGAAGACAATGATAGTACAGGTCAATAACTGTCTGCAAAGCTGGTGTTGGCAACTGGATTTTGGATTCTATAACCATGGGACCCTGTTTGCAAATCAGCATCTGGTTGGGAGAGGTGGGATCCACCTCACTAAACAGGGCAAAGCTATTTTCACCAGTAGGATGGCTCACCTTGTAAGGAGGGCTTTAAATTAGAATGACAGGAGAGGAAGAGAGTAGCTAGAAGATGTGAGTGACTTCTGGACAGGGTCAATGAGCAAAAGGTATGGGGTGATGTGATAGGAATGGAACACAAAATCAAGAAATTGAGGTTCAAGTGGGGTCACCTCCAGCACTTGCATGTAAGCAAGGAAATGCTGCTAGGGTGCCATTATGCAGAAGTTCCCCAAAGACTCTCCAGAAACTCAACATGCTGGGGTGCCTCTCTAAAGTACCTGTATAATAATGCACACAGTGTGGGGCATAAATATGATGAGATGGAGCTCTGTGTGCAGGTGCAGGGCTACAATCTTGCTGGAATCACAGGTGTGGTGGAGTAGCTCTTGTGATTAGAGTGTTGTAATGGAGGGATACAAGCTCCTTTAGGAAGGGAAGGCTCAAAGGTGAGAAGGGAGAGTTGCCCTCTATGTGGGAAAGCAGATGAGTGCTGAGGGGATGGCGGATATTATTGTGAGGCCACACTCCATCTATGACTGAGAATGGTGACTGGGAGAAGTGCCTGAAGAATGGATGAAAGTAATTGTCCTTCCTATCTGTAAGAAGGAGAATCCAGAGAACTACAGGTTTGTCAGCCTCACCTTGATCCATGGGAAGGTGGTGGAACAGCTAATTCTGGAAATAATCTCCAGGTATGTGAAGGTCATCAGGAATAGTCAGCTTGGTTTCATCAAGGGGAAGACATGCTTGACCAACTTGATAAACTTCTGTGATGAGAGGACTGGCATGGTAAATGAGGGCAGAACAGTGTGTATTGTCTAAAAGGCCAAATGTGCAGACTGGACCCACTTCATAGGGAACTCTGATATCTCCCTGGGACCCAGGTTAGAAAAGTGTAGAAAGCTCTCTTCCCTTGTTAAGTCCTTGGGTTATTACCCACTGTCAATCTTTCAGGTAGGTAGTGACAAAGTAGTACCGAGAAGTCCAGAGGCAATGAAGGGCCTTAAGACAACTGGTAAAGGCATCAGGAGCACAGGTGGTGTTCTCCTCTACCCCTCCAGTTGCAGGGATCAATGAAGGAATAAACAGGAAGAAACAGCAGATCAACACCTGGCTCCAGGACTTCGGGTTCTTTGATGATGGATTAATTTACACACCAAGCCTGCTGGCAGCAGCTGGGGTGTACCTGTCTCAAAGGAGGAAGAGGACCCAGGTGCAAGAGCTAGCAGAGCTTGTTGAGAGAGCCTTAAACTAGAGTTGAAGGAGAAAGGGGTTGGAGATTCATGTGATTAAAAGATGGGTCACTGGCCAGATGGTTACTGGTAAAGTGCCCAAGAACAGCCAGCTAGGAACTAGGACTTCTCACAAAAAGAGGGTGGGACAATGAGCCCAGCTGAGGTGCACATAAATTAACACAGAGGTGTAGCCTCACATGGCATGTGCTATTGATGGCTATGTGGCATCCAATGGGCAGCCATGCAGCTGCACTCATGATTTGGCCATTGTTGGATGAGTGATGGGCTCCATCTTATGGTGTTATACATTGTCATGGTTTTAACCCAGCAGGTTGCTAAACACCATGCAGCTGCATGCTCCCTGTCCCACCACTCGCCAGGGAGTGGGGAACAGAATAAGAAAGGCAGGGACTCCGATGTTAAGATAAATCAATTGAATATTTGAAATAAAGTAGTAATAATAACAATAACAACAACAATAATAAAACATATAAACAAGTGAGGCACAGTGCAACTGCTCACCTCCCACTGACCAATGCCCTGCCACTCCCTGGCTAGCAATTCCAGAGGAGAGAGGTCCCAAAACTGCAATTCTAGAAGAGAGAGTGCTTCCAAGCCATCCCTCATCTATGTACTGAGAATGTCATCATATGGTATGGTATATTCCATTGGCAAATTTGGATCCATTGCTCTGGCTATGCTCTCATCCATCTTCTTGTGCAGCTGGACACTAGCTAAGCACAGGAAGTCCTTGATTTATTAATGACAACTAACACCATCAGTGTATAGTCAACATTCTTCTCATACCAAATCCAAAACAAAGGGCTACTCTAGCTACTAGGAAGAAAATTAGGTCTATCTCAGCTGAAACCAGGACATATATGTAAATTAAATTAACTCAGCAGCTGGAAAGGAGCATGCTGGCTGTGCACACACTGATCCTAAAAATAGAGGTGGCCATATTGTCAATGGTACAGTGAGTTTAATTTGGGACTGACACACGGGCTTAACATCAGGAAACACAGCCAAGTCAGGAAAATATACTTTCTCCCAGAAGCAAGATGATAAAACTTTATCTGTTTTAAATTTAACTTTGTATCATTATGCTCCAAAAATTTTCTGAAAAGAAACAGTTCTTGGTTCTAATCTTCCACAGAAGATTTGTTACTTCCAAGTACTGATGAAATAATCCCCAAGCAAGTAAGAGCAAAGGATGTTCTCAGGTTTTTTGAGGAAAGTGAAGCAACCAAGAGCATAATGATTTCCTTCAGGTCAAACATATTTATATTCCATTTAGAAATACAGATAAGACCTTTCCACTAGCTCCAAGCCCTGCTTTCCTGAAGGCTTCTTGAGAAAATAACATCTGGAATAGAAGCAAAGATATTCTTTAATCTACCAAAGCAAAGTTTGTAGCGCAGAAGCATACAAGGTTTGAATGCTGCTTATCAGCAATCAGTGAGTCTCCTTTTCTCCTGATCTTTGTTGCCTTAGAACAATTGACATGAAGTTTCTAATTGAAGTGAGTATTCCAGGAGGTACTGTCCTGGTTTGAGCCAGGATGAAGCCAATTTTTCTTTTTACTGATTTTTTTTTCCTTCAGTAGGCTTTCTTGTAACTAGCAACAGTGTGTTCTGCTAGGCTGATAAGACAGTGGAATGTTTCTCTAACTACTGAGGCTTCAAGGCTGCACCTGCACTCTGCCAGCTCAGACACTATGGGGAGATCTGTGACCCCCCTGTAGGAGGCTGAGTTAGACAGACAGCAAAATTGGCCAAAGATATTCCATTCCATATATCTACGTAAGCTCAAAGGAAGGTCAGAGATCACAGAAGACAACTTCCTTCCTTCTTCTTCTCCCCTTCTCTTCCGTCCATGGCCGGCGTCCGGGGAGGACTCTGTTCATCCATCACTGTCGACCATTAGGCTCGAGATCTCCTGACCCCCATAACTCTCTGCTCTTCTCCAGCAGCAGCT
>NW_009953864.1:900420-919738 GCF_000747805.2 Chaetura pelagica
GGGGGGGGAGGGGATCGAGAGCATTGTTGTCGGACCTGAGTCAAACTGTGACAGGTACTGACATGGTTCTTTGTCCCTCTCTCCTGCCTGGTTCACCACTAATGTCCTAGTTTGGGCCCAACACACCAGCAAAGGAACAGGCCCCATGGCTACTCCCTCAACTCCCCCCCAGCCCCCACACACACTCTGGGATGAGGAGGACAAAGCTCATATGTGAAGACAAAGGACAAGGAGGGCTCTTCACCAATTAAGGTCCCAGGCAAAACAGACTCAACTTGGGGAAAAAAAAATAATCAGTTTCACACTAATCACACACCCCCAGGACACAGACACACACAGAGCATGAATTTTAATATGAATTAAAACCAAAAATAAATAAAAATTGTGTCATTACACAATGTCAAGATTAAGAACTCTATTTAGTCTTTGGAGTTTGAGGTTATATAAAGCACATTCTTCATAGCAGAGAATATTTGTCTTAATTAGATACATCTCTTATTATGATTGGTATGTATGTCTGATATAGAAAAAAAATGCTAGTGGTGCAGCACAGCTCCTGCAAGGGGTCTGGCACAGGAGGGCTGCAAGACAAGCTCAGTGCTATACTTCAGATGGCTTCCAGCACTGAGTCTCAACATAGGCACCTTTCTACAGAAATAAAAAGGAGAGGAAACCCAGGGGTTGCAATTAATCAAATACAGATTTCAGGAAACAACTGAACTAATGCCAATACTAACAATAATGTAAAGGATACAAAGCTACACTCAGCCCAGTACAGCACTCACAACAAACAAAAAAGCAGTGCCCAGCAGCAGTATTTTGAGAGTCTTTCCAGCACTAACAATTCCTCCTTGGCTGGGTTTGGGGCAGGGGGAGCTTTTCAGCTTCTTACCTGAGCCACTTCTGTGGCCCTTCCCCCGCTACCAAAAAACCCACCAAACAAGAACAGATACTTAATCAAGTCCACTTGTCTTTCACTAAGCTTCAACAAATGTTCTGATCATATCCAGTTAACATGCTATTAGTTAAGTATGACCTATTAGCCTTAATTCAGGATACTATTGCAAAAGTAAATAAATTAAGTGTAGGTCCATTTTAAAGAAACTCTAAGAGTAACCATTTCTTTTTACTGTTCAAGAATGATCTTTCTTAACTGGTAACCAATATTAAGAGTGATCAGGATTTAATCTACAGTGTTAAGAGAAAAAATTTTGAGCTATCAAAACCAGCCACATCCTGAAAACAGACACAACCAGAAGGCTGACAGTCAAATTGGGCTGTTTGGCTGAACTGCTGCAGTACTACCATATTGCTAATGACCAGTTTCCACAGCAGTGAGTTTTCTTTCTGATGCTGTTAATTTTTCCCTTGATTCTTTCATAGGACCCTGGTTGTCTTTCAGGCATAATACTGGCTTGCCAAATTATGCTTAACAGTCTACAATGGCCATTTAAAGCACTTTTTTTTCTTTTTTTCATAATTTTTACAATACGTTTCAGAGTAGAATACAGTGCATTGGATTATAAAATGTGTATATTCAGCTTGGGTATTAATTGCTCCTGGGGGCCTCAATAGTAATCTGTTTTAAACCACAGCTTTCTCTTGGAATGGCAGCCCTTTGCCTAATTTGTCCTTTTACTCTGTGTTCAACACAAATGCCTTTGCTCACAGAGTCAACAGTGCTCTTCCACAGGAAAACAAGTGCTCAAATATTAGAAAAATTGTCTTTTTCCAGCAAAGTCACAGGATAAAGATCTACACAGACTGATAAAGGAAGGAATATGAGAGAGAGGTCTGGCAAGGCAAAAGATTATGCTTATTTTATATTTTTAAAAAAACCTTTATAAAATCAGAGCAGGTGCTGGATGGACTAGATGGGAGAGAGGTCAGCAGGTGGGATGCAGAGCTGCAAGTCCATGAAGAGAGGCCCTGTCATGGGAACATGCTTTGGGGTGTTGCTGTATCTGTCAATTTTGTTGACTGTCACCTGTATGACGTGGTGTCCCTGTATTGCTCCAAGGGCAGCCCAGGTGCAGGCACCTGTTCAAAGTAGGTTGATGGATTAAATTGCTTGCAAAGGAATTAACCTCCCCCTAAGAAAGGACCTTTTAATAAAAGCCTGAAGAATGCCTATGTTCTGCTTTTTTTTTTTTTTTGCTTTTTTTTTTTTTTTTCTGACAAGGTTTTAGTGTTCTATATTCATGTCACAGGTTAGGATAAGCAAAGGAAAACTTCTTAGTGTCTTCAACAATCCAGCTGCTTTCTGGGGAAATTTTGGCATAAGGTAAATTGTTAATAATACTACAAAACATAATCATCAATAATAATTAGTAGATGCAGTAGCCATTATTATGCTATGCATAGGCCTTTTATTATGCATTGTATATAACTCTTGCCAGAAGGGGTCTTCTGTCCTGCAGGACCTAAAGTCTTAGGCTCTAGTCCTGTAATTTACAGTATATGAGTGCATTTCTCAATTTGTATGCCACGCCAGCACAGTCAGTTGCATGGGAGCATTCAATCACAGGGCTACAGCCAGCCTAGAACAGAAATTAAAACTGCCGGGGAGGACTCAGTGCTCATTTTTAAAATTTAGCTAATACACTTCATTTTCTTGTAACGTGGAGGCAGCTTCCACTTTTGGAAGAATAGTGCAGTGTAGGGCAGCTGCAATAACTCATTGTGATTGCCACATGGATACCTTTGAGATGAGTCTCTGGAAATCCCAGAAGGTCTCCTGGATATACTGTGCCTTTCCCTTCATTTGAAAATGGTTATTTACAGCCAGCAACCACACGGTGAACATAGAGAAATTAACAACTTGATTTAAGTGCCTGCAGTTTCGGCCCTCTGACTGGGCAGCCAGAAGCCCCTAAAGCACTGATCTTACTAGTAATCTAAACATCATCAGTAGTAAGTAATTACCACAATTTAGAAATACCAACTTCACAGCAGGATACATGTCTAAGAGAAGTAATGGATTTTGTTTGTTCATAGTGGCTAATTTTGATGAAGGTCCAGCACTCTGCTGTGACACAGGTCAGTGGTAGTGGAAAGGGAATTTTGCCATGTGTGACCCAACATTTTATTTTTCTGTTTAATTTCACAGTTGTCACTGTCTGGACTGTAACCACCATTTGACACGAGCTGAATGAGGGCTCATTTGGAGGGGACAAATGAAGTCAGTTGAAACCAAGGTGTTTTTTCAACATTGGTGGTTATGGCCCAGCCCTATGGTCCTCTGGTCTGCTCTCTTGTTCTGCCTTTGTGAAAAATCCCAAGTTTCACGTGGACTGTGAGCACTTTCTTGTGCATTTTGGAATACGGAGCACATAGGCACTAGAAAATCACTTTCCTAGCTGTGTAGTAAAACAGTTTCTGAAGAAGAAGATCAAAACAAGGCTTGTTTATTGCTTTTGTGTAGATAGCACCAACTAAAATAACCCTTGGGAATCCCCATGTTTCATCACTCGAAAGTCCGTTGTGATTACTTCTTTTCTTAGACTTCTAAAAGAGAATGCCTGCACTTCCTTCTTTCCCCACCTCAAAAAGCTTGACAGGAGTAACTGGTATTTCCGTGGTACCAGGCATTTGATGCAGCTATCATGCCAAAAAGAAAATTAGCTGTGTGGGTTTTTTCCACTAGTTTTGAATGTGCACAGCTTAAAACATAAGAAAATTAAGTCTCAGGAGGGAAAATAGTGCTTCTGTTTGTGATTGATTTTTTTTTAATCTACCATATATTGCAGGGGTTTTTGCTGCTTGAAAGGTGAGCGAGATGTAGTATTATATCTTAAGGATCTTGACTCTGTTTCTTGTCACACTGGATATCATAAGACTTCTTCAAAACTGAATTGCTGCCAGCTAACCTAAATTGGGGCAGTGCTTTGAGGAAACCAATTCCCCAGCAAGTGTGGGTGTAGCCTGCTGAGGGATGGCAGCTCTTCCTCTCTATCCATCTGCCAGCTGCCTCAGCCCACAGCCTGCAAAATTCCCACCTGGGAAAGAATGAGCTTCAAAACAAGACAGCAAAATAGTTGAACATATTTTTATATAGCAAACCCATTAAAATACTGATTTAGAAAAGGCCATCACATCAGCTATCACACCTTAAAAAGAGCAAAATCTTTGTATTGGCGCTTGTGCTACTCACAGGTGAGATAATCAATTGTTTTAGAGCAAACTTGCCTTCCAGCAGGGCCAGTGAAAAGTACATAAAGCAATAGGACATCTTAATTCTATATGCATTTAAAAGAAAAGGAATAAAGAGTTAAGATGAGTATGACGAACAGTTAAATAATCTGTCTCTCCATAGTCCTTTAATAAAAGTGTAGGTACAAAACCAATCTCTGTTTCCCCTGAAAAATCTTCATGTCAACTGCAATTTACTTTGTACTACATGGAGATAATTTGTTTCTTATTCTTTCTATGCATGTATATATGAAATAATTTTTTTCTCTCATGCCAGCACTTAGAAGTTATTTGTACTGCTACAGGAATATGAAATCTCAGAGTACTACTAATATCATGCGATATTGTACTTTCCCCCCTATCTGCTTTTCTCCTTACCCCCAGTCCAGCCTGATGTGCACAATCACAGCACTGACTGCTTGCCAGGTCTCATTTTTGCTTCCAAAAGATCTCCTTTTCAGTGTGAGATAGCCAGAGTGCCACCATGTGTGTGGCAGCATGGGTGGAGGAGACACTGACAGCACTGTAACACAGTATGTAATGCAGAATCTGACTCATTTGCAAAAGTCATAAGAATATTTATTGACTGTGTTGGTAGTTACAGAATTTAGCAAGAACTAAAACGTGTGCTTTCTTTATGGATACCTATGGTGCATTTTACTCACAGCTGCAATGAGGGGTGCAAACCACCCGCACCTGAAGCAGTGAAACCCCAGGGGAGTCCTGGTCTGGTCAGACTGGATTCTCATCTCAGCTGTCCTGCCCAGCTGTATCCCTGCCTTCAGCAAGCTCTGCTGTCTCTCTGCCTCTGCTCTCCACCTGTCAAGTAAGATTAATTACAATCAGATTTTCCTTCCTGCTACCAAGATTAGAAGGGTAAAGCCAGGCATGTCTGTGAGGGAACTTGGGTGACATATTGTTAAAAGACCATTTTCTTGGTTTTGTGGAAGTCTCTCCTTAGCAACGCGTGGTCAGGCAGGGACGTCCCTGATCTATCACAACCCTTCTCTATTAGGGAAACCAAGAGCATAATCTCATTATCTCATCTCTGTTGCTGCACCTCTGCATTTCACCAGCCCTGTGTTTTGCAAAGGAGCAATGAAACCCATCACAGGAGAACACAGGGAAGCCCCCTTCCGTCAGTGCCTGTCCAGAGGAGCGGCACAGCGATCTTCTGTATTGCCTATGAGTCACAAGGTGTGAAGTGGAGAAAGGAGAACTGACAGGGGCCTGCCACAGCACATTTTTACTGTCTAAAGACTTTGCATGTAAAAAAATAACCAAGCAATACACCCAGATGATTTAAAGCATTGCTTTCCTTTTCCATACGACTCTTCCCTGATGCTGCTCCCAGGTTTCTAGAAGAGATAAGAGATTCTTGGTGACTGTGATTTTTCTCCCTCTCTCAGGACTTCTTTCTTGCACTGAAGGGATTCTCTGACCCCCTTAACACAAGCGCGCTGATGCTAGTTACCTGGATAATACTGTCTTCTGAAGTTCAAGTACACAGATACAGACACTGTGCTCTGACCACCAGCTAAAAGCAAGGGCTTCCATGTGTATCCTGAGGTCTTGTTGTCCCATCAGTGTATGTCTTAAGGTTGGTCACAACAGAGGTGACATGAATTCCATGGTGCCAGCTGCATGAGCACAGGAGTAAATATTACTGATGTCAGTTTAGTATTTAGCCAATCTGTACTTAAAAGGTTCTAGCACTGGTGTTTCCACAGCCCCTCTGACATCAGTTTATTCCAGATCTCTTTCATTGGACAGTGTCCAGTCTGGGCATATACCCACAGCAGGGGCCTTATAAGCATTGAGCAGAATATATTAAGTACTTGCACGATTACTTCTAGGTCTTGTTCACTATCCTCCTGTTCATACAGTCCTGCATAGTTCTCACCTATGGCACAGCAGTCTGCCACAGTCTTGTCTTCAGTTTATGGTCCACTGTGATCCTTGAAACCTTTCCTCCAACACTTCCTAGCTATTTGCTCCCAATTTGTACTCATGAAATTGATTATCTCTGCCTTGACTTTGCACTTGCCTTGACAAAATTTCATCCTAATTTTTTTGCAGTCTGTTTCTCCCATTTGCCAACTTTAAATTTACATCCTGCCTCTGATATATTTGGGGGAAGGAGGTAAAACAGCAATGTACCAAATATGGTCACAGCAACATCACATCCTCAGGAAACTAGTAAAAAATGCCACCAGAGGAGAATTCAAGACTTGGCACACTGCACTGCACTGACATTTGCACTAGGAAGGAAAAGTAGTAATTACAAACTTCATTCAAAATCCAAAAGTTCATCCTCCAGCACAGTCAGACTTAACCAAGTCCTGCTTTTGCCCCTGGCTGCCCATGCAGCCCAAGGCTCTCCCAGGAATGTCAGAAGGTACAGAATTGGGCAGGTTGCACACAGACATGCTCCAGCACATGCTGTCAGTATGTGTCTCTTCTCCTTGATCTGAAGTCACTGGAACTACAAAGTAAGGCCTGTTTGAAGATAAGCATGCATTTGTTACTTGGCTGGATCAGGGCCTCAACCTTTAGCTGAGGTGTGAATACAGGAATACAAGTAAGATTAACCTCAACCTGATTTTCCTGTCTCCTACTAAGAAGGATAAACGAAGCATTTCTTGGTTTCACACCTGTGAGGTGCCTGAGAGGACAAAGTATGTTATAAAATTCACAGTTAACACTTAGGCAAACAGCAATGCATGCTTTTCATAAAGGCACTGATGGTAAGTGTGCAGGATAAGGTGGTTGTACTTTTTAGTCTTCCTTTCAGTAGAAACATTGACTCATTTACAGGCAGTTTGCGTATTCGATAATGATGCCAGCATTTAGTAGTGGCTATTTTGGCCTATTTGTTTGGAAGCCTCTAATTGCTTAGTCTGGTTTGAGCTCATTTCAGAGCTTCCCTTAACTGTGGGACCATCTGTTACCCACCTCGCTTTTTTTTCTTTCCTTGATTAGTTTCACACAGGCCCTTTAGTTCATTTTAAATTAGGCTTGTTTGGAAAAAATCATACTGTAATCCACAGGTGGTTTTCTTCCCCCCAGCAATCAGATGGAAACCATCCCACGATGAAGAGCCTTGTTGAATTTACCAGGCTTGGTAGAAAAAGGGGGAGGGGGGTATTTCCTCCAAAGCAGGAAGGTGTCTTCAGGTAAGCCTGTAAAACTGGCAGAAAAGGGTAATGACTGCAAGCCTTTACTGACATCCGAGGTGACCTCCAGTATTTTTTCAGTTACACAGAACAGCTAAATATATCAAGACTCTCCTTACTCAGTGTTGATTATTTTCTGCATATATGAACATACATCTGTACATATATATGTGCGTATACATACACACTGTTGACCTTTTAAATACATATATAAATAATACATAATGTATAAATATACAATATATGTATGTGGATATTATTTTTAAAAAGTCTTTTTTCCATGGGGATTTTCTTTTTAATTTAAAAATCTCTGGCTTCCAATTTATACAGGTCATGAGCGAGGCTAGAAAAGTGTAATGGAAATGAAGAGATATTAGAAAATTCCTAGGAGCCCCTTGAAAAATATCTCCAGACAGATTAACCTGGAGGCCTGTTTTGTCTCTGAAAATTGTTTGTGGGGTTTTTTAATAATTTCAGACTCCGAGTAAGAACTAGAGAATGGTGGACTGGGGAATTGCTACTGTGGGGAAGATTTTTTAAAGCAGTAGTCTAGAAACAGAAGAGCAATGCCAAGCTGAAGGAACTTTGCCTTGCTTCCACTGTTCTTTTGTCATAATGAACAGCCTCCTGTGAAATCCTCTGGGCTTTAGCAAGCTACATTTCAAACTGAGGAACAAAAAAGATCAAGGAATAGCTGGTGAGTTCTAATATCCTCCGTGTTGTCTGAAATAGTGCTGCGATAGGCCTGACCACTGACAAGCACAGGAGCGATCTTCACTTGAGACGTTCATTTTCAGCCCAGTTGCTGGATGCAGGAAATGGGGTTTTTGCAGAGTTGCTGATGGCATGTTGCTGCTGAGGGACTGGCCTGAGAGCAGCCGTTCTGCCCCTCTTGCCACGCTTTCAGCTCAGGCTGGGCACAAGCTCCTCCAGTGTCTCTATTTCACGGTCCCGGAGAAAAAAGCAGGTGAAACACAAATGCCGGCCCGGAAGCGCTTCCCTCTTGGCTGGGAGTGGGGCACTGATGGCTCAGGCTCCTGGGGAGCCCCTTGGCAGGGGGTTTTGGAGGGTGGCTGCATTTTTTCTGTCCACCTTTTTACAGCCAGAGCATTCATGCCTGCCTGCAGTTCTGGCCTTTTGCTGTCCCATCCCAGAGCCTGTGCGGGGCCTCAGGATGGTGGGAGAGCGAGAGGACAGCACTGAGCTGCTGGTGGGTCAGGGAAGGTTTCCAGGTTTGCTGTGGGGCTGGGAAAGAAATGCCCAATAAAACGGGAAAAGTCAGTGCTCCAGCTTTACGTCAGGAGGCATTTGGGGGATAGCTCTGGTGATGTGAAGACACCAGAGCCCTCCAGAAGCTAAGGAAAGTGCTTGTGTAACTGTTTCATTAATGAAACACCACTGCACCCCTGCTGCTATGCCTTTCCCAGGCAGTGAGGTGTGAGATCCCCTACCTCCGCCCTCAGCAGGCAGGGATGGGACAAAGAAGAAGCAGGGTCACCAGACAAAGCTGTGGACACCTCGTTTGCAGAAAAGGAGCACCGTGGTGTAGCCTGTGCCAGCAGCTGCTACTGTGGGGCTCAGCTCTACTTTTCATTACCCTACCAGGTGTCAGGCCATGGCAAGGGAAGCATGTTTCCAGAGCACTTCCATCCCAAAACTTCCTGCTCTTTTCCTCCCTGCACTTAACACCAACCACTTCTCTACAAAAGCCCCCTGAGGTGTTTGGTGAGTTCCCCAGCCCATGCCCAGGGCAGCATTGCCCCTCATTCCAGGAGGAGCACTGGTACACCACACACTTTCTAGCTTTGCAGTTGCCATGGGCAGCTAGGATTTCTGAGAAAGGATCAATTGGCATTTGGCTCTTACGCCAGGCATTGCTTACTGGGGTAAACTGGTGGAAGCTCTCCCATCAGTGTGCCCTGGCTGTGAGCAGCTGCAAATCCCGGGTGCAACCTGAAGCATGCAGGGTCAGGCAGTAACAAACCGCACCACCTGGTTAATCAGGATTGCTTTCTGTAAGTGAGAGAAGCCACAGCTCAGGCTTTTGTTAGTAGTAACCGTGTGTTTACAACTCGCTGCGCTGCTGCCTCTACTGATCCCCGGGAGAAGAGACAGAGGAGGCAGCCAAAGAGCTCTGCTCAGCCTCTCACCCTGCAGCTGCTGCCTGGGTGGCTGCACCTGAGCAAGGCGCTAGGGGGAAGCTCAGCTGTCAGGGAATGGGATCCTGGATCTTCAGTGCTGGGATTTATGTCTGCAACCAAAACACAGCCTAGTTTTCAGGTTCTTACATTTTTCAATAGTACACAGTAGCAGTTGCTTTTTTCCAATACTGAGTGAGGAATTTAAGAGCAGAGACAATGTTATTATACCTTGCCTGAGTATCTGGTTTAATCCAGTGTTTCTGCCCGAGTCCTCTTCTGGTTTCCTATGTAGGCACCTATAGCCTGGGCAAAGCAAGACTGAGTTTAGCTATCCTGGCTTTTCCGGCTGCATGTCCATTCCTGTAAGACATGCAAACATCCTTCTTTTTAACTTCATTGAGAAGGGAGTCCCTGCCAGGCTTGGGATGGGAGGTGTGGCTTGCGGAACAGCTCCAAATCCCCCAGGTGGCAGCCGCAGAGATTTCCTAAGGGAGCCCTGCCAGCCGTGGGCTCTTGCTTATCCTACTTGTAATCACGACCATACCCATTAAGACTCTGCTGCCAGAGCCAGAAATAGAGCAGAGTAATCCTGGTTCCCAGCAGCCTAACTGATAGTTTCGTAATTCACAGCCGTGTGTGTGACATCTTAATTCAGGCCACTCTGCCGGGGCAGTGCCAGGCTCAATCCATACAGGTAGGGCCTGCCAAGGCCCCGCTGCTCTCCCTGCTGCCCAGCCGTGACAGGCTGCAGCACAGCGGGCAGCCCTGGGCTGCACACCTGCCTCTTCCGACAGCGGGGCTCACAGCTTCCATCATGTAGTCTTACAGCAGCTCTTTTAACACAGCTTACGACTGTGTGTATGTATTAGGTTTGGATTGATTGTTGACATGCTTTTGCCTTGCTAACAGCTTTTGCTGATGTGAATGGAGCTGTTGTCTTATGATATGTCCTCTTAGTGTTTCTGTATTGCTTCTGCTGGGGTGGGTGAGAGATGTATCTGAGGTGAGACGCTTCACTGCGTGCTGCATGAAGAACAGCACATAGAAGGTTCTGGCTGAACGTCTGGAAAGTGGAATAAATAGCCATTAAAAGATAATAACCTTATTCCTCAAGCAGACTTGCAGGGAATCGTGTGCCAGGGTGCTGTGTGCACATGCTGGGATGGAAGATGCACCCAGTGAAGTGGGTGAGGGGGTTGATTTTCCATTTTACTACAGTCTGGTCACTGCTTGTTTTACAAGGATGTGCCCTGTAAGAGACAAAACGCCTTTTAGGGGCTGTGCAGCAGGACAGTTCAGAGCTGCAGCAATAACGTCAGGCTGGGGAATATTTCTTGTTTGGAGCTAATACTGTAACAGCATAATGGAACAGTTCCTACTTTTCAGTGAAGTTTTTGAGTATCAGTGAGCAGCATTGGAAAGACCTGGGAGCACAGAGCTGCTGACATGATGAGTGGGGACACAGAAGAGGGGGGGTGACTGCAAAAGCACAGGCTCACCAGGGGATGAAGTAGGGGGGAAGCCTCTAAAGAGGATAGAAAGAAGCCTGCACTGAGGAACAGAAGGATGTGGAGATCACAGTGTGTGTGTGTGGTGAGCACAGTACTTTAACCACAAATTCATGACTCGTGTGTGTAGAGTCAAGAGAAACTGGCCAGGACGTGGAGCTTGATGTTGTAATTTATGCAGACACAGGTGCCTGTGGGCCATTTCTGTCCACAAGGAAGCAGCACCTCTGTTTCATGTCTCAGCCACGAGGCTGAGCTTCCAAATTTGATGCTGCTGGGGTGCAGATTTGTGCTGAGCCTGATGAAATCCCACCACCGATGAACTCAGCAAATACAGTGATGAATCCCTGTGAGAGCTAAAGCCACATTGTGTTTTCCCCACTGACAATTATTGTCCGGGATCTCAGTTTCTCCCCTGTGCTCACTTTTTCCTTCTCCCTGTCCCCACATGCTTGGGAAGCCTGAGATGGTGTGACCATTTGAGCCTACGCCAGACTCTTCAACGGGTATCTGTAATCCCCTGTGCTAATCCTCCTGCAAGAAGAAGGATGCTTGCAGGCAGCACTTGCAAATCCACACCCAGAATATTAAGCTTGTTATAAAACCTGGCCTGTAGTTGCATCTGCTGACTCTTCTTTCCAAGGAAATTGTTGTGGGTGACTAAGTTTCGCCTTCTTGTGGCTTCCTTTGAAATGTTGCTTCAGCTTAAAGTAATACTGCTTGTTTTGCACACCTTCATCAGAAGAAATGGCAACACCTAGGGACAGCTATCATTATTCACTGCACTAATAGTGCTGAAGGTGGTAGGCCACATTTTCAAAGCGCCCTCTAAAGCTCTACAAGTCTGCAGATGCAGCAAAAGCAGGCGGCTCGATCCATATGTGTCCGGATATCTCCCGCTGACCCCATGCTGGCAAGGATCCCCCAGGGCCTGGGGCATACACAGGACCCCCAAGGGAGGAGCTGAAGTTCTCTACACCAGCACAGAGTGGGGCACACTTAGGACATGCCCACACATCAAATGCAAGGAGGACTTTAGCACCAGCTGAAACATGCAGTTGACACGGAACTTCTGTGTTGCTCTAAAGCTTTTGATGTGCTTTAAGTGTTGAGAGCACTGTAAGGTCTGTGCTACTTCATTCCCTGTTGCCTTGCTCTGTCTGGCAGCTCATCTGCCAGAGCATGGAGTGGCTCCAGCTGGCTGCAATGCAGTGATGTGGTGCTGAGACCCAGCTGGCTCACCCCACAGGGTGAGGTTCTTCATAGGTTACAGGTGGCACAAAGGGAGGGATGGTGTCCCTTCCTGAAAGGCACTTCCATATGTCCCACTGACACAGGGTTGGGTGGGCAGCAAGGGGACTGCCCGCTCCAGCTGATCTTTGGCAGGCCAATTGCTGGGCAGGTTCCCCACGCTCAGGAAGTACAATCCCCTTAGTGCACACCAGGCAGGGACAACAGTGACCCAAGGAGAAAGGCCTGGCAGAAAGCTTGGAGCAGCCACGCATGGAGCAACACTGCTGCTGCTGTGGCCTTAGATGCATTCACAGAGGGAGGGAAATGTAATTTGGTTCACACTTTTCAGCCACATAACAGATTAAAAAAATACATAATTCATTAGCTTTTGTTTTGGGATGGGGTTTGGTTACTGCAGAAAATAAAGCAGAGAGGCAGCAAAGCGTGTATTTTTGGAGGTAGCCACGTTACTGGTGCCTCTGCTGCCCTCTGCCTGCTGGACACTCAGACTCTGCTCTGACCTTCCCACAGAAACAGCACTGGAAAGTGATCACCTCCGACGATCACATCCAGCACCTTTGTCTAAAGTCCTGGGTTATGACTTGGACACAGGAGGCCCTGCTCCAGTCTCCCACCCACCTCTCTGTCCTCATGCTGACGCCTTTGGAGCTGCAGCCTGAGGCTCTGTGCAATCCAGAGCACCTGTGGGTATTGCCAGAAGGGGCGCACACTTACATTGCCTTACACCTGATGTCAGATGTGGTGGGTTGACCCTGGCTGGATGCCAGGTGCCCCACAAAGCTGCTTCATCACTCCCCTCCACAGCAGGGCAGGGGGAGGGTACATAATAAAAGGCTCATGGGTGAAGACAGGGAAATGGCTCATCAGTTACTGCTGTCATGGGCAAAACAGGCTCGACTTGGGAAAAGTAATTTAATTTATGATCAATAAAATCACAGTAGGTAATGAGAAATAAAACCAAACCTTAAAACACCTTTCCCCCACCTCTCCTTTCTTCTTCACTCCTGATTTCTCTAACTCCTCCCCCCCAGCAACACAGGGGGATGGGGAACGGGTGTTGCAGTCACTTCATCACATGTTGTCTCTGTTGCTCCTCCTCACACTCTTCCTCTGCTCCAACTTGGGGTCCCTCCCATGGAAAAAAGTCCGCTATTAACTTCTCCAATGTGGATCCTTCCCACAGGCTGCAGTTCTTCATTAACTGCTCCTTTCCAGGAACAGACTGCTCCAGCATGGAAACCCTGTGGGGTCGTAAGTCCTGCCAGAAAACCTGCTGCAGCGTAGGCTCCTCTCTCCACAGGTTCACAGGTGCTGCCAGGAGCCTGCTCTAGCACAGGCTTCCCACACTGTCACAGTCACTTTTGGGCACCCACCTGCTCTGACATAGGGTCCTCCACAGCCCACAGGTGGGTATCTGCTTCACTGTAGACCTCTCTGGGCTGCAGGGGCACAGCCTGCCATTTCACCGTTGTCTTCACCACAGGCTGCCTCCTCCCACTTCTTTGCTGACCTTGCTGTCTGCAGAGTTGTTTCTCTCAGAGTCTTACTCCTCTCTTCACTGCTGTTTCTATACAGTTTGGGTTTTTTTTCCCCCCTTCTTAAGTATGCTATCCCAGAGGCACTGCTACCCTTGCTGATGGCCTTGGCCTTGGCTAGTGGTGGGTCTGTTGGAGCTGGCTGGCATCGGCTTAACTGGACATAGGGGAAGCTTCTAGCAGCTTCTCACAGAAGCCAAACCTGCAGCCCCTCCATTACCAAAATCTTGCCACACAAGCCCAATCCATGAGGCTGCCTCTTCATTGTTCAGCTGGCTGACCTTGGCCGTGGCTTTGTAGCCCTGCTCAGCAGAGTGCAGCAACTTGCAGTACAACATGGAGCTGTGAGCAGCATGGGCTGCCTTGCTGAGCCCACAGTCACTAGTGGCTAGCTATCTCTAGGCAAGACAAAGCTCCTCAGCAGCTAAGGGAGCATCTGAGCTCCTGGTTGGGACACTTCATACAGTTTCACATCAAGCACAAAGCTGTGAAGCCTCCTCAAGAGGACTCGCACATGAAAACAACAAGCGGATGAGTAAATTGTTCTCTCTTAATTTCAAGCAGGCATCAATTGTACATCAATAGTGTGCTTTTTAAAGAAAACCACAGGCTGCTCTGTCCTTCCTGGCAAAGAGCACAAGCAGTCCTCTGTGCTGGAAGGGTCTCCATGCCTATGGCATTGTTCCTCAGGCCTCAGTGTTGGGATCTTTTCTGTTTAACATCTTTATTGATGATCTTGATAAGGACATAGAGTGTATTATCAGTAAGTTTGCAGATGACACCAAGCTAGGCAGGAGTGTTGATCTGTGTGAGGACAGGGAGGCTCTACAGAGACTTGGATAGATTGGATCGTTGGGCTAATGTTAATGGTCTGGGCTTCAACAAGGCCAAGTGCCCGAGTCCTGCACTTGGGCCACAACAACCCCAGGCAACGCTCCAGGCCTGGGGAAGTGGGGCTGGAAAGTGTCTGGCAGAAAAGGACCCGGGGGTTCTAATTGACAAGGGGCTGAACATGAGCCAGCAGTGTGCCCAGGTGGCCAAGAAAGCCAATGGCATCCTGGCCTATATTAGAAATGGTGTGACCAGCAGAAGGAGAGAGGTGATTGTCCCCCTGTGTTCAGCACTGGTGAGGCCACACCTGGAGTACTGTGTCCAGTTTTGGGCACCTCAATTCAAGAGAGATATCAAGGTGCTGGAACAAGGACAGAGGAGGGCAATGAAGCTGGTGAAGGGCCTAGAGAATAAATCTTATGAAGAACACTTGAAGGAGCTGGGAATGTTTAGTCTGAGGAAGAGGAGGCTGAGGGGAGACCTCATCAGTCTCTACAACTACCTGAAAGGACATTGTAGAGAGGTTGGTGCTGGTCTCTTTTCACAGGTAATTAACAGCAGAACAAGAGGGAATGGCTTCAAGCTGCAACAGGGGAGGTTTAGACTGGACATTAGGAAAATTTATTTCACAGAAAGAGTGGTTAGACACTGGAATAGGCTGCCCAGGGAGGGGGGTGAGGCACCCTCCCCGGGAGGGTTTAAGGGTCGTTTGGGTGTGGTGTTGGTGGATATGGTTTAGGGAAGAACTTTGTAGAGTAGGGATAATGGTTGGATTTGGTGATCTCAAGGGTCTTTTCCAACCTTTATAGTTCTATGATTCTATAAAGCACAAGCAGGTGTTGAGTCACTGGCCAGAAGTCGCCAATTTCCACAGTCACAGAGTCTTGGCCACATTTTGGTTTAGCTGGTTTCCATCTTGGCAGTATTTGTGACAACCAGTGTGGATGAGGTTCTCGTTCTTCACAGGGATTAATCACAACGGGTGTTAAATGAATATGCCAAAAGGAGATACCAGACTGTGTCTGCTAGGCCATTAACAACCCAGGAGGAAAAGGCAGGTGAGGAACCTCGGCCCCAGGCTGGCAGCAGATATTGCCAGTTGGAAATCTCGGAGCAAAGAAGAGGGCAGAGGGAACAGGCAAAGGATCAAGGATCACAGTACAGCAACTGTGAAGGTGCTGGAACTTAATCTGAAAAAACCCCACAAACTCAAAACCACATGTATTAAAACTTCAGTATGCAAGATGACACTGGATTTACCTCTGGCTGTTCAATGGTGAATTTCCAGATCTGCCAAGTGAGAATGTTTTCCATCAATATTCCTACAGCAATCCATCTTGTCAGTGTTTAAGCGCAGATGGTTACGCAGCTTCCATACAAATCTGGCACATGGGGGCAACACCACGCTTTAAATTGCTTTATCTTTAAAGACGAGGATGGTATCAACCTGACTAACTGATCTATATGGGATGACTCCATGAAAGATCACATGGAGATACAGAAAGAGAAATCGATAAGGCATTAACAGATGCTAGAGTTGCCACCTGTAAATCAGTCTGGAAGCGCCCAGTGTACTGCAGTTTGTAAAATGTACTTAGGCTGTAATTGTGAACTGGGCTAAGCTACAAAAGAATAAGCGTCAGGATCCATGAACCAAGGACCTGCAGCAGGCTCTGAGAGGTGCACAACTGAAGGAATAAATCCATTCAGTTCCCCTAGCAGAGGACCCAGAGAGGTCTGAGCAGTCTCTGACTTCTCTTGGTTGCCATCAGCGCCTGTATTGCTCCACAGCAGCACTTTGGGATGAGCTAGAAAGGCAACAAAACTAGAACTCAGAGAACAAATGGTGAAAATTAAACCCTGGTCAGGGGTCTGGTGAAGGAAATTTTGAAAAACCTGCCTATGCCATTAGGAGTTTTTCTATAAATTGATTCATGTGTGCTAGAGGAATTCACCTCATGTCCCTATAGATAATGGAGCTGATTCAGCTGAATCTGTCCTACATATTCGTAGTGTGAAATCTCAGCTGAAGTCTAAAATAGCAGGGAATAACAGGTGCAATGACATAAAATTGCAATTCAAGTGTCTGTGTGCTTCAGCTTTACAAAATCTCTCTCTAGTTTAGTAGATTTTGCTGAGTGATACCCATGCAATCAGCCTGGATACCACATCTCCTTCCCTGGAGAAAATGAGTTTGACACATGGTCTCTAAGGGCAAGGGAGAAGAGGCAGAAGCACTACAAACTAGCAGAGCTGCTCTGAGATGAGTGTGGTCAATCTTACCACTGGGGTGCTGGGACCCCCTGCCTCCCTGTTCAGTGTCCCCTGTTTCTGCAGTCCAAAGGGTGAACGTCAAGGAAGCAGCTGCAGTTTAAGCTCCCCCAGGGATGTGGTGGTTTCTGCACAGCTTATGCCCAGGGAGGGAGTTAATCCCCTGCTGCTGGACAGGCTGTGGTCTGCCAGGCACTGGCTGCTTACCCCCTGCCCTTTGCTAGGCCAGATGCTGAGAACTTGGTTGCAACTTTGTCAAATATGTGTGGGTGGAGCCCTACAAAAATCTATGACAAATGGAAGTCAAAAGCTGTCTTTTCTGCCTGCCAGGCCTGCGTGAGCTGTCTGGGGCCGTCAGCCAGGCTGCTTCCCATTTTGGCTTTTGGACTTTCACAAGAAATGTTTGTCCCCTTCAGTTTGCATTCCCCGCTCCTTGGCCCTTTCCTTGGTCAGAAATGTGCATGCCAGTTGTGCACAGTAAGGCCTGAGAAAGCTTTCACTAATCTTATTTCTCTTTACCAGAAACATCTTAAAAAGAATTAATCATTTGAGCTTTCACAGACTTTTTCCTGATTTCTTGGAGGAACTGTGGACACAATGCAACTCTTAAGTAATGCTTTGTCTCTAAGGAACAGAGGCAGCACTAAATATGAAAACTGACTTCTCTGACATGTTAAGAGAAAAAAAATTGTTATATTCAAGTAGTCCACATACTTCTAAATAAATATTGAAGTGGCTGCAGAAAGCCTGCAAGGCTTTCTTATCAGTGAAAGGGGAAAAACAAAACAAAACAAAACAATAGCTGTGGATGCTCCTCCCCTTGTGATCTGTGGGGGGAGGGTTTTGTTGCTCAGATGAGCAACACTCCTGTATCCCACTCCTGGTGGATACCCATCAAAAAAGGTGCAGCCCGTAACAGCAGTGTCGTTTCAGCCTGGTGTTCTGGAGGTCACCGAGTGGCTTTGCGGGGATCACTGAACCCACATTAAGTTTCCTGCCTCAGGCTATTGTCCCAAGCTCAGTGGTCCCCCATGTGCCAACAGCTGCAGCGGGATTACCTAGTGGGATAAATTCAATCTGGAGGAATACACGAGGTGGTATGTTTAAGGAATTCCCCAGGAGTGCTGCATGGTCTTTGTGTTGGCATAAGGGATACAGTATTTTGCTGCTGTGCCTTCTGCTTTATCCTGCAGCACTGTGAGGGTATTTAGGGCTGGTTCCCACAGACATTTTCTCCAGACAACCATATTGCTCAGGAGAACCCTCTAGAAAAGCACCACACTACCAGCATACTCAGCAAATCCAAATCCAAGCAGGCCAGGAAAGTGACAATTTTCTGATTGCTTCATGATCCCAGGAACTGGCATTTCTAGGGGAAAATAAACTCCTAAGACCATTATGAATAACTTAAATGTTGTTCATTAGAGTAAAACATCTATTCTGTTGATGATTGTTAACTGCCAATTTAATGTGTAAGTTTAAAAAAATCAAGATGTTCTTTAATCTTGATACTTTAGAAAAACCTGCTTGGATACTTGGTCAAACTCAACTTTCATAATTTTGAATAAATAGCATTTTCCAGTGGAGATGGTTAGAACAATTTTGTTCAGTTGTTCTTACTCTTTTGATAAAATGTGCTAATTTTAGTGAGAATACCTGAGGACAGCAGACAAAATTGCAAGGGCAGCTGGGAAGTCTTCCACTGTAAGTATCTAGTATAATCTGAAGTCAAAGATCCTCAGGCAAACAGAGAGAGAGAGAGCAAACGTCTCTAAGGGCTAAAATCCCAGCTGAGTCTCAAATTCACTGTGCAGGAGAGAAAGGCCTGTAATCTGCTAACGAAAGCAGATGTACAAGAGCAATTCTGGCAGCTACATCTGTCATGCCACCTCCCCACCTCCCCCCCTCGCCCTGTTAAACCCACTCTTCCTCCTAGTCATACGTGCTTTCCTCAGAGATGACAAAAACAGGCACGCACAAATGTCAATCATGCAAAATTCATCCCTTCTATCAGGCATCCTCTTCCCGTCCCATGTTAGAGTCTTACCAAGTCCTTACGCTCCCTCAGTCTCTGGGGGAAGGCTCTGGGCATGTTGGCCAGGTAGAGGGCAGGATCCTTTGATGGATGCTGCAGCCACTGGGTCGCTCCCCACACCAGCTCCCGTGCTGGGGGAAACGCGGCCCCTGGTCTCACACACACCCTGCAGAGCATCCCTTATGGCTCCATCCCCTCATGCAGACGTACCCGGGAGCTGCTGAGGGCCTGGTGTGACAAGAGGGAACCGGGCCGAGGGGCTGGTGTGACAAGAGGGGAACGGGCTGAGGGGCTGGTGTGACAAGAGGGAACAAGACTGAGGGGCTGGTGTGACAAGAGGGGAATGGGCTGAGGGGCTGGTGTGACAAGAGGGAAC
>NW_009953864.1:921737-940010 GCF_000747805.2 Chaetura pelagica
GCCCTGGGAGCGGGTGCAGAGGATCAGAGGCCGAGGGGAACCCCCCTGGGGGGCTGAGGGCTGTGTGTGCAGGAGCAGACCCCCCTGCCTCGCCACCCGCCAACTTGCCGAGGGCTCTTAAACAAGTGTTTTCGTCACGTCAGTTTGTTTCTCTCCCCGCCAGGCTTTGCCTCAGCCTGCATTCGCCGTGCTTGTGTCGCTGTGTGATTCTGCTCTTGAAATGATAAAATCCAAGGAGGATTGTTGTATTCCACTTAGGTGGTTTTCTAGTTTCTTCCTGTGTGCTTCTTGCGTTGTATGCAGAAAGCATATTCAAATGCATGCTTAGGAGGTGAAAAAAATGGCGCTAGAACTTGGGGCTATAATAATGGAATAGAATACAGGTGTGATATACATGCATTTAGTTTTCTATATCTCTGTAACCTGGTAATTCTTATTTTCTTCATTTTTTTCTTTCCCTGAGTTAAAATATGTAATAGATTAAAATTATATTTTCAGTTCAGACCTTCCCCTTCTGTAAGAAAAATGTACCATAAATCTCATACTAGCAGTTAGGGAATAAGGACTAACCCTACCAAGTATCTGATGTAAAGCTTCATGATGTTTTTGTCTATCTGCAGATAAAGATCTGCAGTTTCATATTATTAAGCAAGCTAGAGCTCAAAGTGCAAAAGAAGGTACCAGCTGCAGTGAAGGTAAGCAGATACTGGGACAGCTTTGTCAGCTCTGGTGTGTAAGATGCTCTTGTGTCCCCACACACAGCTTCCTTGAGTCCTCTTGTGAACTGCTATGAGGCATTTTAAAAATTAATTTTCCTTCCCTTGTATACTTTGGAACATAACTTCTTTCTGTACTTGGGGCAACCAGGTCAGAGAATCTGAGTCTGTTGTGCTCACACCTCTAGATCTCTTCAGGACTGGAAAATCAACACTGCAAAATTCAGGAGTTTCTTAAAAGCACTAGTCCTTCACTTCCCATCCTTCTACCTACACTTTCTTTCTGCCTGCATTTGCTGTTATTATTTTCAGCTCTTTGTGGTTCAAATTCTTCTCTTGCTGCCTCCAGCCTTGTTCTTCATGTGATGGGTGGGGAGGAAAAGAAGGACTGCTTTTTATTTTGATTAAAGATTAATTGTTAGACATTAGCTCTGTGTGCTTGTCCACCACTGCTCAGACCAATAACCAAGCAACAGGTGTATTACTCTTATTATGTTGGATTGTTTCAAGACTGTCCTAAGAAATTGTATAGTAAAAATGCTGATATATCTGCAAATATGATGCTGTCCTTTGCCACTGCTCTCAGCTCATGAGTTTCTTCTTTACGTTTCTTTTTTTCATTGTTTTTTTTTCAGCAGCCTGGAGAGTAGGTTAAGTTTGAGCTGTGCTTCTTTTTCAGAGCAGAAAAGTAGGGCTACCTATAGAAACCACTGTAGAGCCGCAGCCTATCGTATGGAAGTTACTGCAACACCTGAAAGATACAGCATTTACTGTCTATAGTCTTTTAGTTTGGTAAAATGCAGAAGGAAAACTGCCTTTTTTTCTACTTGTCTGCCTTGGTAGTCAAATACAGCAGCATGTGCTCTGGCATAGGTTTTTATGCTGCCTTTGTTTCTCCAGCATGGAGCCTTAACAGTCAGTTGCTTGGAAAGGAGCTTTCATGTGATGGGAACTGTGTTTGGAGCACGTTGGATGCATTTTTATTTTTATTTTTTTTCTGGAGGGAAGTGGTAACTCATTAATTTGACACATGTATATCCAAGCAGAGAAGAAACAAATAAATCTTTTCTCAGTGGTTTAATAGCAGAGATCGATCAGTGCCACTAGGTGCCAGTGTTTGCTATTCCAGTTTTCACTGCAAGCTTGTGTTTCTCTGAAGAGAACACTGAAACAACGTGGGGTGGTTCCATTGTGACTCTTAGCCCATTACAAGAGTTACTGACTTGGAATTGTTTGTTTAATTTAAAGGCTTTGGGAACAGAAACAAACGGAAAGCATTTTTCATCGTAAATTTCCTTTTGACTAGCTCTACCAATGGTAATAGTTTTATATCTTTGTTTTTAAAAAATTCTAACCATATTTAGAATATTAGAATAGATATATAATAGGAGAGGAAGGCTGGTCTTCATCACAAGTCATGGAACCCTTGAGAAATCACAAGCATGTGACTGTTAGGGCACTTCTGTGGGCTTCCATGACCCTGCAAGAACAGTGCATTTTAAAAATAAAAATCTAGTATTCATGTTTAAATATGTTAGTTCAGGTTATAAAAGGTCTTAGGTTCCAAGTACAGTAATGAGGAGATCTTGCCTTTTAGGTTTGTTGTTGTAGGTTATGGTAGCTCCTCTTCCCCTGCTTCAGTGTCTGTAGTGAAAACAGGATGTGAAAGATCGCCCAGCTGCTGTTAAGTGTGGAAAAACCTAGGGAATAACCTAGGGAAGCAGTAGCTTTGCTGTTGTGAGGACTCCTGTGTACACCTTATCTTACCTGGAGACACATGTCTGTGTAGGATTGTGCCTTGCAGGAAGAAGGTAGGGTTGCAGGGAGCAGGATTATGGAGGTCGGGTCAGTGGCTACGGGGAATGTTTCAAGTAAAATGCTTTTCTGCAGGTAGTATCCTAGAATGCTGCATCCTGTATCTTTAAGGAACTGGCTTTGCTGCTGGTGCAATGGATTGAGAATGGATTTACTGTTTGGAGGATGTGTTTTTCAATGGGGGAACAGGGAGAACAAGTACTGGGCTGATCATTCAGGGAAAGAATAGCGTGAAAGCAGTGTGTTTGTTTTTGTAACTTTGAAGTGAGTTATCTAAACTAATCTGGAGTATCTTGAAAGTGCCTTTGTAACCCTTTTAGCTATCAGTGCCTGTGGCAATTTTACTATGAGAGCTCTGTAGAGAAAATGACACTGTGAGTGAAACTGATCTGCACAGTGCCCAGTTACCCAGTCTCCTAGAAGCTTTAATTTGTGTTGGCAGAACAACAGGTATTTTGTAGCTAGTACCTTAACGTAAAATGTTAGGAGTTTGACAAACCCACAAGCAGGAGCTGCAGATTCATCTTTCTTGCTTTAGTTTGTAAGTCGAGCTGAAATTGATGGGACAAGACAGTGTCCTTTTGATGTAATCTATTTTGATCCCTTGAGAACATGTCAAAAACCTGTTGCTAAGAGTGAGCAGTCAGGAGAGGTTGTGCAGACTGGGGAGGGCTTTGGGCCTTTTTTGTTTTCGAGCAATTTTTATGCTTTCAAATTAAGAAGGGTGAATCTTCTTACAGACATGTAGAGGGAAGATGAAAACAGCATGAGTTTTTGCTGCATTTCTTGTTTGTTGAGCTTCTCAGTGTTTTCCTGTATAATTATGGTATTTCACTAATAACAGCTGTCTGTTCGACCTCCAGGATCTTACTCATTACTGCCTGTAGAAGTTCCTCAAAATCACAAGCGTTCCACCTGTGACCTGACTCAAGCTGATCGCCTTGCTCTTTATGATTATGTTGTTGAGGAAACAAAGAAGCAGAGGTCTAGATCCCAAATCATGGAAAATGACAGTGACCTCTTTGTGGATTTAGCGGCAAAAATCACCCAAGGTTTGAAGAACAGTCTGCTGTTGAATTTACCACTCAGAATTTTCACTTTGTATAGATAGATGAGTTTGCCACAAGCCAAACAGAATTGCTTGTGCTATTTTTATTGTGAAAAGCATATTGTTCTTAAAAGCCACAATGAGGACCTGGCTTCAGAAAAGACTGGTAGCCTTTGTGTTCTTTTACTTCTGAGAAAGTCTCGGCGCTCTGCTTTTGGCACATGTATTGTGTGGATCCATCTTAGTGGATGGATCTTTTGTCTTTACTGCAGCTGATTTCAGGCTGTTTAATGTTGCCAACTGACTGCAGAACTTGGAATGGTGTTTGCTGTAAGAGATGATGAGATTAAAGATCACTTAAGATTAAAAGCCTAACAAGAAATGTTGGCAGTCGTCCGATGGAGCACTTGAGCGATATATAAATGAGTGTATTGGAACAAGGCCTCTCATCCTTGTTGAATCATGCCTGTTTGTAACTGGATCAAGTGAAATACAAGCACCTGGAAGCATCTGGCTTATCCTGTGGGCCCTGCTATGCCTAAGTGGTAGGAGATAGTGTTTTTTGTCTACACAGGTAGATGTTTCACAGAATCTGGCCTTCTCAGTCTGTGTGTCTTACTGTAATACTGCTTTGGAAAACATGGCCTATATTTTGTAGGCATTTGACCAAATTGCAAGCCCATATATTGATCTGGATCACTGTCAGGAGACTGCGATAACATAGCAGCATTTGCTTGGTGGCTTTTTAGTCTTGTGTAAACAGCTAGCAAGAAGGCTGGAGAGGGAGCTTGTGCTAAATTTGTAATAGTTACTAAATAGTGTAGAAACTTCATAAAGAACACCAAGTATTTTATGTTTTGGACTTTTATTACTAAAGCACCAGACTTGCATACCTGCAGGTGCTACTGTCCTGCTAATGGCCATATGTTTTACTTCCAATTTTTTGCTAGATGATAGTCAGAAAGGTCCAAAGTCCCATCTTGAAATTCTGGCTGAAATGCGAGACTACAAAAGGCGGCGGCAGTCATACAGGGCTAAGAATGTTCATATAACAAAGAAGTCTTACACTGAGGTGAGTATGTGAAAAGAAAGAGGGTTTTTTGCATAAAAGTGCTTATTGTACCTCAGCATAAACATTTATATACCCTTTCAAATAAAGAAAATGTCTCCCTTTTTTCCCACTTCTTCCCACACTGCCTTGCTAGAGTTGCAAACTAAAAAGAAAACTGGTTTTTGGGTTGTTGCAGCAAGTTACAAACAACAGGAGGAGTGTTTCTAACTATCAAATGAAAATGCTGGCAAGATATATTTGACTGTTGTAAAATGGTGCTGTTTAAATATATGCTGAAATACCTTTTTCTGCAAATAAAACCTTCCATTCAAACATCTGATGTATAAGGGTTGGGGTGGGATTTATTTTTTTTTTGAGATCTTTACCTTCTGCTGTCTAGTTGCTAGTCTAGTTCACTACTATGACACGCTGCTTTTCTTGTTGTTTGTTTTAATGTATCTTAAATCTCCAGGTGATTCGGGATGTGATTGGTGTGCATATGGAAGAACTCAGCAATCACTGGCAGGAAGAGAATAGGTTGGATAATGCAGAGACATGTGAAGGAGGGAAGTCGAAATCTTCAGGAAGGTATGTCACACCTGACAGATTCCTTGGGCATGTGAGCAGGCTGATAGCATGTTTTATGTAGATGTATTTCTTCCTGTATCAAGTAACACTGCATGCTTTTCCAAACATTTGTCACTGAAATAAAAATGAAACAATTGCCTAGTGATAGTCTGTTTATGGTTCTACAGGATTTCTTCAAGATGAAAATGATGTTGAAACAAACTAAAGGGTGACAGTTGAGGTGTATTTTTTCAGCATTAAAATAAAGGTGAATGGAAAGGCCAAACAGGAGATTAGGCTTGCTGGGTTCTCCAGCTGTAGGCAGCAGCTGAAAGAACGTGGTTGAGGAGTTAGGGATTGAGAGCAAAACACAGGTGATAAGACTGAGCAACAAGTTACTTATTTCATAAGAAGTAACTGGATTTAATAGTGTGCTGGATTAAATAGTGTGCTGAGATGATCCAAGGGCTGGAGCACATCTCCTATGAAGACAGGCTGAGCAAGTTGGGGCTGTTCTGCCTGGAGAAGAGAAGGCTCTGGGGAGACCATATAGCAGCCTTCCAGTAACTGAACAGTCTACAGGAAAGCTGAGGAGGGGCTTTTTACAAGGGCTTGTAGAGAGGGGAGGAGGTTTAATGGCCTTATGCTAGAAGGGAGATTTAGGTTAGACATTAGAAGGAAATGCTTTAGTGTGAGGCTGGGGAGACACTGGCATAGGCTGCCCAGTGAAGCTCTCGAAGACCCATCCCTGGAAGCGGTCAAGGCCAATTTGGATGGGGCTTGGAGCAACCTGCTCTAGCAGGATGTGTCCTTGCCCATGGCAGAGGGGTTGGAACTAGATTATCTTTAAGGTCTCTTCCAACTCAAACCATTCTGTGATTCTGTGTGCATATATAAGAGCATGGACTTTGGGCCTCTTTTAGGAGGCATTGTATTTTTTTAGGGAGGTAGAGAGGCTTAATAAAAAATATGTCATTATTATTACAAAACTGGTACTGAAAACAATAGTGACTGTGAAACTTTTTATTGAATAAAATGAATAACCTTTTTTGCAGAAAGGAAGACAGGCGCTCAGCCTCGGTGGACTCACGGCAGTCTGGAGGAAGCTGTAAGGACACTGAACGCACCAGACACAGGAGAGAGAGCAGCAGGAGTCCAAACAGACGAAAAAGGAGTCGTGAAAGAGGAAAAGACAGAGATTCACAGAGAAGAAGAGAACGGTGAGCAATAAACTCTGAACTCATGCTTCTGCATCAGGTGGCCATAGCTGTTGGCAGTGAGAATTTAGTGCAGGGAATTAGAGTATCTGGTCCAGTTAAAAAGCTGGGCTAACCTCATCTGCAGTATAAGAACCAGTGGCATGAGGCTACTGACACTAAAAAGAACTTGCTGTGAGATCATAAACTGTGATCCAAACTTCAGAATTTATTCTCTCCTCTGAAAGGTGACACTTCAAAACCGCACGCTACAGGGTTAGCACATTACTATGGGAGGCTGTTTTACTCCTTGATGGACATGGGAGGACATATTTTTCATTTAACCATTTAAGTGTTCTTGCCTAATGCTCCAGTTCTGCTCCGGTTTTCCCTGGAATTTAATAAATAGGATTTCTTGTTTCACTACTACATATATTCATAGGATCAGTTGACTAGCTCACTCTGCTTCAGAACTGTGTTGTTGCTCTTCAGTAGTTCTGGACACACTTTCAGGGAAAAAAAAACAAATCTAGGCCACACCTTCTGATACCTTCAAGGGCACATTTGCATCTGCAAGACCATAGGTGTGGGTAACCTGTGTTGGAGCAAAGATTGAGGCTGTTGTGCAGAAGAAATGGTGCATTGTCCCTAGGATGTGTGGAAAAGATGCTGTAGGTAACTGAACGGATGGGAAGGATTGCTTGTCTCAAATTGGCTTTGTTACACTGTGAAGCCTTTTGATCTAAATGAAATTCCTAAATACTAAATTTTATCCTGATCCTATTTGCCACTACTGCACTGTATGACAAAACTTTGATTAAAACAGCATGGAAAATAAACTGTCTTAAAGTAGTTTACTTTCTTTCCATAGAAGAGGACATGATTACATTTAATGAGACATTTCCATTTTCCAAGCCTGGGTTGTCTTGTTTTTTTTTCCTTCAGGTTCTATCAGTCTGAGCCTAAAAGGACACACAATGTTTGTGTTTTTGTTTCAGGGATGAAGACAAGTATCACAGCCATAAAAGAAGAAAATAGAAACCTGGACCTGATTGTTTTGTTTGTTAGCTGTTCAAAAAATTGCTTCACCAGAACTGTCATTACTGCTGTTGTGCCAGGGACAGTAACACTGTGTACATAATATTGGTGTTACATCAGAGCTGGCCGTGGAGACAGAAATGAACTGGTGTCAACGTTTGTCAGGATGGAAGCAGTATGTATCATAAAATGTGTAACTGTGTGACACTAATGCATCTATTGATAAATTACATTGATCTTTTTAATGTTTTTGAGTTTAGTCTGACAAAGATGAAGAATGAAATCTGCAAAAGACTGTATAATTTGCATTTCTGGCCCATAATTAGTATCCAAAAGGTGGATATAGTACAGAGCTAGTTCCTGGAGAACTAGGATCAATTACAAACAGAAGAGGCATGAAAAAAACCTTCCCTCCTAGCCTTCCTCCTGACATTGTCACCTCTGAGAGCAGTGTTCCAGAAAGTCAGCACTTACTGTCTAGTTACAGCACGTACCAGAGGTGAGAGGGCAGAGTTCAGACTTCTCCAGTAGGTTAAAGTATCTTCAACTGCAGCTAGTGGTAAAAGGACAGTAACAGGGAAAGCTGCTGTTGCCAAACTCATGCTCAAATTTATGACCAAAGTCATCTGGCAAATATGATGAGAATATAGCCCTCCACAGAAACTAGTGAGGAGGTACCAAGAACCCTTGGAATATTGCTGATTGCCATTTTCAAACACTGGTTGTGTACCCATATCCTTCCAAAAATAACTAGGAGGAGTTCCCATCCTGTAGACTTAACATAAATATTAGCAATGGTGGTTGATAAAAATATTTAAAATATTTTAAACACACAGGTACATATTAAAGGTATGCAGGAGAATTCCACTTCAGGCAGATTTTTATCATATCAATGTCTTGACCTGTTAATTCCTCACACTATCTACTACAGCAAGGCCAGTCATCATCAGCCAACGACAACAAAGTAAGTAAATACAAAAGAAGGTTGCAGATCCATCTGTCCTACAATACTTTCTTCTGTTCGAGTGAGCTGCCAGGAGAGGGCACTCCACTGGCTCCTGGTTTTGGCTTCCCTGTTGATGGAATCTCTCCAATTTTCCTGTAGCCACCAGTATGTTGTCTCTTAACTCAATCATTTCTGCAGTTAAGTGTGATCATCTGTCACTGAATACTTAGTCTAGTTCTGACTGTTTTGGACTTCTGTGCCTACTACAGATGTTCAACTCAAAACCAAGCTGAACTCTGTCAGGCATTCCTTACCTGATAAATGCAGTAGCCTTTTGTGTTAGAAAATAAGATGTTTTAAATAGATCCTTCATTAGGCAACCGTATCTAAGAATGGAAAAGGATATTTAAGTTCTGAAAGGGTCCTAATTAGAGGAAAAACAATATAGAAACATTGCTGTCTTTTCTTGAGTTGATCTTTCTTCTGCCAACTCAGTGACAGGGTTCTCAGGAAGTTCTCTTAAGTAAGACTTTATTTGTTTAATAGAGCTTGTCCATGCAAAGTAGTACAAGACAAGCTGTATTTGTGCAAGAGTCAAAGTCAGTGCTATCCAGCTGCATAATGAGAAATGCACCAATTGGAGCTGCCCCATCATCCCTCAGGTTAATTCCGTGTTTTACTTCTCACAGTCACTTATGAAGCACAGGTAGGAAGATCCACAACAAAATGCATGTTACTCAATATAAAAAAAATGGATGAAGGTATCACTCCTTAGGCATGAGCATCAGTATTTGAGAGGCAGGAAAACAGTACACTTATTCAATCAACATCTACCAAATGGCCATTTCAAGAGTGATGTAAACAAAGGGAAGAGCTATGGAAGAGCATCTTCTTGCATTGTAATATGCAAATAACAGTCCTTTGAACACAAATTTTCTTACATGTATTTATTCCTTTTTTTTTTTTTTCCCTTTCACCTGGTGCTGAAGAGTAGGCTTGATCAAAACTTGTAGTGTTGAGGGTTAGGTCAGAAAGTTTCTGAGCAGCACCATGCCGGTTTGTTGGTCACTGGAAAGGAATAAACCAAGCATTTTAGAACACTAGCATGATAAATCCTAGTTTGTTGAGCAAGGTTCAGTTGAGGGTGATAGCTCTCTTGCTTGCTGTTACTATCATTAAAAAGTAGTTATTTTAAAAAAATGTTAGTAACTAATGGCAAAACAATTCAGTTTATGTGTCTACTTGTGCATTTTGAGCTCCAGCTGGTATATCCAGCTGGTAGCAATCCAAGACAGAAAGTCCAATTCCAGATAGATGGGAGGAAAAGTGTATCTGTCTGCAAACCTGCCACACAGGCAGCAATGGGAGGGCAAACCTGTTGCAGATCTTTTAAAACTGGTATGTTACTATCTGAAAACTAGATTGAAGACAATGTAATTTTCAGGCATTCCTAATGCTAATTCCACCCTAATTCTAGTAGGAATATGTACAATATCTTGATGGATCCTTTCCTCCATCTCCTAAAAAGCTATGAGATTTTGACACTGAATTTTGTGGGCACAAGACTTCACATAGCCAATCCAAGCCTATCAGGGATGAGCCTTTCACCTGTAGCAGTTTTCATTAATTAGGCCTGGTTAGCAGAGCTGTTAGCACCAGTCTGTGAATTTCAGTTTTTTTCAGTTATAAATGTTGACAGAAATATGTATGAATAGTGTCAGTGTGTGCAACAAAAAAGGTAGCCAATCTATGCAAATACCCTGTTGATCATGAAGTGCAGGTGTCCAGAAGTTTTCAGAACAACCAACCTGCAAGCACCGGAAGTGGTAACAACATATGAAAAAATGGGTTAAAAAATTAGAAAAAAACCAATTGGAATATGCTGAGTTGGAAGGGACCCATCAGGATCATTGAGTCCAACTCCTGTCCCTATGTAGGGCACCCCAAGAATCACACCATGTGCTTGAGAGCATCATCCAAATGCTTCCTGAACTCAGGCAGGCTTGGTGCTGGGACCACTTCCCTGGGGAGCTCGTTCCAGTGCTCAGCCACCCTGAGTGAAAAACCTTTTCCTGATACCCAACCTAAACCTCCCCTGATTCAGCTTCCTGTCCTTTCCTGAGTCCTGTCACTGCTCACAGGAGTGAAGAGATCAGTACCTGCCCCATATCCTCCCCTCATCAGGAAGCCATAGACTGCAATGAGGTCACCCCTCAGCCTGCTTCTCCAAGCTGAATAATCCAAGTGACCTCAACAGCTTCTCATAAATCTTTCAAATGGGCTGAGCATCAACAGGCTGTTCTCTACCCAATCTTGTAAGAGAGATGCCAAATAATATAGGAGATAAACAGGGTACAAAAAAAAAAGACCCTGGTTGTAGCAAGGGGAAACCTCCTGTCCCTACATTAGCATTTGGGACCATACTGCCAACACCCAGAACACTGGAGAACACTTAAGAGAGCACCAAAATCCTGCACCAGGACCACAGCAAGGCTGGCACTGCTGCACTGACCTGCCTGGCTTTTCCCTTGGGCTTCACCCTTTAAGCCCTTACAGAAAAGGGACATCACAAAATCCATAAATGTGCATATAGCTGTGATGCAAGTGTTTTGGTATCCAAATCCATGTACCTTTCATACTGCCACTTGGTCTTTACTGCAAAGTAAGTATATGACACACACAGTCATCCAACACTAACAGCACATGGATTACCCAAGTCCTTAGAAACAATAGAGAGATTTAAAACTCCATAGTGTGTCACACACACATCCATTATACTGCTATGGTACATCTTCTTTGCATCCAAGCCCACTGATCCCACCTGCCTCAGGGTATGGTACTTGGCAGCAGTAAAACCTTGGATACCAAACTAATAAGAAACTACAAATAATTACCTTGCCTCAATATGCAAGAGATGAGTAATTCACAGAGGTTCATCATTTGCTAACAAACTACTTGATGAAGTCCAGAGAGGAGAATGGGGTTGCTTCTGCATTATGAAGCAAGCCAGTGTTTACACAACAGCAAAGACCTGAACACAGCTGTTGTTGGCAGCAAAACAGATCACCAGGCAGTGAGGTTTTGCTTAACCTTCAACCTGCATATCTGCTGTGAAGAACCGTGTTAGTTCATGGCTTATTGATAAGACTTGACACCAAACTATAAACCAACCTCAGAGGAAGCAGAAAGAGAAACAGAACAGATTAGAAATGTACCCAGGCACCCCAACTCAGCATGAATACCAAAACAGGTCAAACTATTCAGGTGGGACTATGTCCTACTATTGTCCTTTATATTCACTGAAGGCAACAAACACAAAACCATTACCAGGAAGTACAATTTACCACAGTAAATACTACAAAAATTGAAGAGCGAAACCATTTAAGACCAAGTACATACTAAATGTTTTCTCAAGAAAATTTATATGGAGAAGGAAATTGAGATAAACATGATAGAAACTTCAGACTTCAAGTGGGAACTTCCAGTTTCTGTTTCTGATCTATATTAAATCATAAGAGTAGTCCATAAGATGCTCCTGATTCTCGTACCAGTAATATGCAATAATATACAAACCTGTATATAATTGCTTCCTTCAGGGAAAATTATACCACCAGGCAGTGACTTCAATATTTCAAAGAAAGATGGATAAATAACAGTTTATGATTTAACAGTTCAAACCCTGATGTTGACCACTTCACAAAAAATAACTATGCACACTTTTAGTATAAACTTACTCAACTTTACTCCTGTCACTATGGCTATATCCAAAGTGAAGATAGATTATTCAACTGAAATTAAAGGTTTATGGAGAACCCAGGGGTAATCCACACATTAAAATTCCGTGCACTTACGCTTGTTCTTTAATCCTTTGGAGGAAAGCTTCAGTTTTCTCCTCTGGTATCTCTCCATCGATACTGGCCAAATAGGAGTAGAGGAACGAGAACGTTTCGAATGGAACGCTCGCTGCTCCGCCTTCTGGGTCCCTTGTTATGATTTCACAGGCATGTTTCATTGAACTCAGTAAGGACTGTAGAGGAGGTTCAGTCAAGAAATTAGAGGAACATCATCAGAGCCACCACCAACCTTTGCAAGCCACTAAAAGTGAGTGTAAACGACATGAAGGCTTTATCATTGTTACCTAGCTTCCAACTCCAAGTTTACCCTCCAGGGCAGATAACATTTGGGTTTCCTTTAGAACAAACATGCCTTGAAGTATTAATTCCAAATATACTATTAAAAAGTATTTACTCAATACAATGTCTATAATCCAGTGCCCTATCCATGCTGAGCTACATACAGAAAAGTGTGGGAAAATGGAGCATTGAGCTTCATTATGTCAGAGACTAACTGGATGCCATTAAAACAAACAAAGAAAAAAACCCACATGGGCCTTTTTAAATCCAAGTAGTAACAGTTTTGCTATAACTTTAAAAAAAATGTATCCTTGGCCTCTTCATTAATAAGCAAGCAATGATTTTGTAAAAAAAATAAGTATTTCATAACAGCAGAACAGCAATATTTACAATAAATCCAGTATCTGTTCAAGATCTGGAACACAGGCCAGAGGAGTGTCATTTTATAACCTCTTAGCAGTTGTATGTAATGTAGTTCCTCCCCTGGGAGGCGTCTGTAGGGAAGGAGAGGCAGCTGCCTACATGAATGGAAGACTCAGCACAGCTCTCCAGCATCCTCAGTTTGCTAAAGTGCTCCTGCTGTTTCCTGCTCCTGCCACTCTGAGCCGCCCCTTGCTCCCTCTCACAACACAGCAATGTTCTTCACATCCATGTCCCCACCTTTCATAGGCAGGGTAGTCGGCTACTTCTGTGGTTGTTTCTCCAAGGCTGTAAAAACACATCAGTGCTTCACAGAAAGACACTTCAGATAACCTAGTGTTTTTAAGAGGCTCACACTTCTCTACTCTTCTATCTTACCCGCGACCCTATGCAACCATGAACACAACTTACAGCTGCAGGAAAATGAATGTGCATTTTTTGTGTGTGTCTTCCTCTCTGGTTAGGAAACAGAAGTTTAGGTTTCAATATGTACGGTGGAAAAAAAATAATTCATTTAATATCTGAAAGGATGGATAGATTAAGGTAAATTTAGATGGTCTAGCTTCATCAGAATGATGTTCCTGAGACTGGTTTTGTTGTGATTTTTTTTTTAATAACAACCCTGCTATTACTTACTTTAAGAACCCAAGCTATAAAATCATGTTGGAGGGGGGACTGGAATCAAGAAATACACAGCTGAAATTAATAAATATATATCTATATAGATATATACACACATGATTGCCAGGCCAGATTAACATTCAGGGTATCCAGATATTCCAACATTCTCAAAATATTATTTAACATGTATTTTCTTTTTAGCTTCTCTTCTTTCCTACTGTAAAAGTCATTAAAAATATTATACTTCTTAAGAACATCAGTGTAGTGCCTTTTATAACATCTCATTCTGTTTAAATGCTCTGCTGAGATTTTATTACTAACATTAAAATAATTAGATGTAGATTTAGTAAAATTAACTGCTTCTGTGAAAACTTAATTGACTACACAATCAATTAAAAACGGATGTTTTAATTTCTCCCTCCAGTTTTCCTCATTGACACTGATTCCATAAGCATCATTCCTCTATTATCCTCTCTCTCTCATGGTCCAAGCTCCCTGTGGACATGCTTGCTCCTCTGTGGCTACCCCAGTAAACTGTGGATGTAGCCCTCTCTTTCTGGTTAAGCTCCCCTGACCAAAAGCTGGGGAACAGAAGTAAACACACAAGCGACTTTGCCAGCTACTGCAAAAGCAACTACCATTCCCCAAAGACCATCTGCATTAACTGTTCTATGGCTTACCTCATATATGATCATATATATCCCTTTGCATTTGGATACAAGGACTCCTGCTGTGAACGTACCTTGCCGAGCACGCTGCACCCAAGTGCCAGAATCTTCATCCATTCTGCCTCCTCACCAAAGTTGCCCAGTTGCAGGATAGTGTTCAGCTGCTCCTCTGGCAAGCACAGGTGCTTCCACTTTTCCTTCAGTTCTGCAACATTCACCATGCCTTGGGGAGAAAACTTGAGACGGTATCATGGTACCACAGTAAGAACTCTGAAAACCAGAATGATGCCAAGACATAGTCCCTCCCCAAAACACATCAAATACTTGACAGTCAGTCTCCCCAGCACATCAGCATTCCTTGACAGCACCGTATGTTTGACAAAGGCAAGTTTGTACCTGCTTGTGCAAGATTTTAAGGAGTCCTGGGGTCAAACCACCCTCTGTTTCCTCTGTTGGTAAAGGCATTTCAAACCTCTCCTTCACAGGAAGGGGTTCACCTTTTGACAGTGCAGAAAAGTACCTAAGTGAATGGGAAGAGCAACACGCTTCAGTGCCCATGGCCATTATAAGCTACACAGAAGTAAACACTCATGATTTTTACCATGACATAATAGTTCAATGAATTAATCTGCATCCTCCCACACAGGAGAAGCAGCACTTGGCAAGCCATCTGCCTACACAACTCCCATCTCCCTGTGCCCTGATACGACCTTTCTTTGCAGGGGAAACCACAATCCTGAGATTTTTTACACTCCTTTTTCACAACCCTCTAATAATTCATAAAGCATTTAACTTATTTTGTGCATGACACACTCACACTCAGATTTATTAACATCAGAGTGGGCTTGCAAACCAAAGCACAAGCTTTTTCTCATTTGACTGACGAGCACCTGAGGGCTCATTTGTTTAACATTTCCCTCACAAGCTACTTGAAAATTACAACTGGCTATTTATGCTGCAACTCTCTCATCAGTGTTTCTGCCATCTCTGTTCACTCCAAAATAAGATTTAAAAAAAGAGCAGAAAGGGAATTAGAAGCACATCCTTTTAATTGCGAGGCTGCCACAGCCTTAAGAGCAACTACCTCTGCCATACCTGGCCAACAATCTGAAGCAGGCAAGAAAAACTGAGTTTAAATTTGGTGAGTGGCAGGTCTATCTATCCTAAGGGATTCTCCACTCATCCTCCTTCACCTGCCCTGGTCACCCATATCCATGCCCAGGCCATCGCATGCCATGCAAATACTCAACAAAATGCATGGCCAGCAGCACTGCAGAACTAAATCAACATGACGGTATAGAAAGAGATGCACAGTTTGTATGTATGTTTAACTCCTGGACTCCGTTTCAGCCAAATCCATTCCTCCATCTGATTATTCACAGGGACAAGACCTACAGCACCAGCAGTGTGTGTGTGAAACCACAGCCTTGGTTCTGCTTCATGTGGCCCCCAGAGCCAGACCTTGCTTGGCCCCAGGTGCTCTTGCACAGGAGCATACTCCAGAGAGGGGTGTGCAATCAGCAGCAGCTGCCTACCCATCTGTGGGGGCTCCTCCAACACAACTGGTGCCATCTGTAAGCCAAAGTCAAGGTCTGGCTGAGGGCCTGGCCACGACAGTGCTGCACAGCCCTGCTCTCACCAGCCCCAGGCTGCAGCAGGCTCTGCAAGCCGGCAGCTGCCACTTCAGCTGCTTGGTTGGAGCAAGCTCCCTGCACATCCATCACAGGAGGTAAGCCACATCCTACCTCCATCACATTCCTAAGAAAAATAAGGCCATTTTAAGGTGTTCCTGCTGCTTTTCTCTAACACTGCAGCTTTAGCGATTCAGTTTCTGTTTTTTTTCCTTTCTTAATGGACAAGCCAGACTCTGGCCTGGCTTCCTTAAAAGACTTCCCTCCCTCACATACACAGCACAGACTTTTTTAATCTCCTCAGTTAAGAACATCTCAGATACTTTTCAAGAGCTTGTCCACACAAACTGTAGCACATGAAGAAGTGATAATGAGAGGTAAAGGAGAAAAAACACAAAAGAGAAGAGGAAACATTTAAATATCTTAAACCAACTTCATGATGACAGTTCTAGATCTAGAAGTCACAAACTTTTTAAGCTCTTTTCCTATGTCAGTAACATTTAAGGAAATGCCTTATATTTGTTCCTGGAAACAACAAAAAGTTTAAGAATCAGAAAGCTATTTCTAGGTGTCCTTTAAATCCCAGAAATTGAATTAAGTCTCACATTAAAGGAAAAAATAGTAATAATAATAAGGTTTGGTCTTCTAAGGTCTTAAAAGATGTCTTTAGTCTGAAAGAACAGAGTAATTAACAAAAAAATTAAAATGCATTCTTCTATACGGAAATCAGACTATTCCAGAAATATGCCAGTCTTAAACCTCACTGCAACAGAAATCAAGCCCTACACCATTCTTACAGGCTGGATTAATGCACAGAAGTGTCTATGCAACGCACAGGTTGGCTTCATGTTCAAGCCAGATTCACTGTCCAACAAATCTGAGATTTTATGGGTCCATACACACAGTGCTACATCACTACATGAACATCCTACTTACGCAGCTGCCCACTGCAAAATATCATGAGGTTGAGTCCTAATAGCAGCTTTGGTAAATTGCTTCAGAATGTCAGGCAGCTCAGGGGGAATTTTGATCTGCTGAGCACAAAACATGGTCTCTGGAGGAGGCATGGTGGTTTGTGTTCAGTTATAAGGACCTGGAAGAAATAACAATAAAACAGCAGTTCATAGATAGAGAATGTGAATGAAAACCTGTGTATGCACATGTGGGGGAACAGTGCTTCTACCAAAACTCTCCTGTCCTACTTGATGGCTGAGGCTACTGGAGAACTGACAAAGTCAAAAGGGTAAACAGACAAGCACTGTGAATCTCTAGAAACCTTAAACTTGATGGCAACCAGATAAAAAGGATGGAACTTGGACTCCAACCACAGTTCTAGGTCAGGAGAACTTCTTTAACAGTTATCTTTAGACAGTGTTAAATTTCTTTTTCTCCTCAGATCTAACGCTATATATATTTGTAGAATAAGTAGTCTAGATAAGTCACACGACAACACGACAACATGAAAGTTAGCCATGCTGACAACTCACTCCTGCACACCAAGAACAAGCTTGTCATTTTTTTGTGTAGATGCTAGAGTACACAGATGGCCAAAAAGATGATTGCTAAGGTCAGTGATGAAGGAATGGGACTGCTGTGACTCCAGGCTGCCTCAGGGATCAATCAGAGCTTCATTTCTGGAAAAAGACTGGCAGGATACAGCGTCCTTGTTACTCTAACACAGAAAATCTGCATCAGGAACAGACTTCAGAGCGTGCATTTAATTACTACCTTGGTCACACACTTTCAGTAAAGATTAAAAGATGCAGCTCTAGCCAGGGAACTGAAGCTGAAGTGAAAAAGGCAGGAAATTCAGGTCAAGCTAGAGAACAGAAAAACCTTGAGGAAGGAGTACACACATGTGCATGTGCCCTTGGGAAACAGTCAAATAAGAGAATAAAAAGTTATCAGCAAAACGTAGAGATAGAGAAAAAAAAAAAAGAGGTAGCAGGACCTGCTTTTCCATAGTAACCCATTAACCAGGGAGTGACAGCAGGGCTGAGATGTCAGGGGCCCCCGGAGGTTGTCTGGCCCGATGCCCTGCCCAAGCCCCCAGCGCTGCTTGCCTGGGACCACATCCAGGCGGAATCCCCCCCGGGAGGGAACTGCACAGCCCCCCTGAGCAGCCCCTGCCTGCCCCTCGGCAACACTCCCTGCGCTGCTCACGGGGCCCTGTCTCGCGAAACCCTGAGGTCACCTTGTTCCCCTCACCTCCTCCTTGCCCCTGGTGTTCTCTTTTTTCCTTCCCACGCAGCCAAACCAGCCCCAGCTACCCTTGGTTACAAGGTAAAACCAGCCAGCGGGAGATGCTTGGGCTGTGCTGGGCCCCTCTCCCGGGCCCCTTCCCCCTGCCGGGCCCGGCCCCCCTCCCAGGCCCAGGCCCCGGCTCCCCCCCCCCCCGCCCCCCCCCCGGCCGCCCCACCGCC
>NW_009953864.1:940373-966660 GCF_000747805.2 Chaetura pelagica
GGCAGCTCTCGCTGCCCAGGGCACCCGCGGGAGCACGGCCCCGGGAGTCGGGCTCCTGGCAACCCAGGGCAGCCCGAGCACTCCAATCAGCTTGATATTGGCGTTATTCCCCCCTCACAGCCTTCAAAGGACACGGCTCCAAAGCAGCTTCGGTGCTGCGTGCATGGAACGGGCACCGTTCCTGAAAACGAGCACCACCTTCCATGAAGCCAGCCCTTCCTGACCCACAGCACGGCCCTCCCAGCTGGACACACACGGCCACGCAGGACAGAGATACTTCAGCTTCCTGCCAACATACAAACACAGCAAACTCCTGACATACCGTGGGACAGCTGCTCTTCACATGGGAGATGCTTTCAAGTGATTTCTTAAAACACTATAGCACATGTCCTGCAAGGATTTGCACAATGGAATTAGTATCACAATGCAGTTTTTCCAAAGGTGGCTAGGGATCACAGGTGAACTGCTGAAGTTCAATATTCCTTTCTAATCCGCAGTTCTTTGAGAGTTAATATCATACCCTCATTTTTTGAGTATTTGATGAAAAACTGCATTTTCTTAAAACACATTCTTATATAAGAATTAAAAACTATTGTAAAAATAAAAAGGCTAAAACTTCCCTACAAGAATGAAAAATAATTGGAAAATAAGAGACCAATTAGCTGCATGCTACTCCAGAACACGCTTTCATCTATGAAGACCTCTCTAGGCCTTCTCTCTAGGTAACACTAGTGTTATTTTCCATAAACTGAAACACTAATTGAAATCCAAGTGATTTAACATATATCAGTCAAGGTTAAGTGTCTGCCCCCCCCCCAGCTCAGGTAACTCCAAATGTTTGAATTCTCCTTGTACAGGAAAATAAAATGTACCTCTGAGGCTCTGGCCACTACTCAGCAAATAACAGATTACAGCAACTAAGCACCTAAGCAGCAACAGTGATGTGCAGAATTGTGAAATCATCTTGTTATTGCTCCATCCCCGAGTATTATACTGAATTCAAACCATTCAGTTCATTTCAGAATACTATTAGACCTTTGGAAATACCACCTTCTAAAAATCTTCATTATTGAGTAACTATGATTTCAGCGTATCATTTCTCAATTTATGGTGACTAGTTCTAAACAAAGAAATTAAAACCAGAAGCACAGCTTCACAGATTAAATAAAATTGCTGTGAACTATGCAATTCCTTAGTTCCAGTTCATAAAAATAAGAACTGAAACGCGATAATTTACCTTAATGCTTCATAAAAGTAATTTCCTTATCTGTTTCAGAAGACTGGTTCCTTTTTTTTGCATCCTGAACTTGATTACAGCACCAAGATTCAGTTCCCTGTTTAATGTTTTTATTATCTGTATAATAATTTCTGCTAAGAAGTCCACTCATTGTGCAAGCTGCACAGTGCCTGTGCCTCAGGCAAGCAGAGCTTGAAGGATCCATGAAGGATTCCCTATCTAGATATACATGGACAGTCAGTCAGTGGAGTACGAGGAAACAAAAGGGCCCTCATCATCATCATACTGGGCAGTGGAATCAACAAATCACTGTCATTTGTGTTTTGCAAAGTAAAGGGATTTTTACTGAGTTCTCTGAAGAACAGTGAGGCTGCTGTGCAGATTTTTATCAAGACATTTCCTCACTCTTTGGGGAATGCAAGGAAAGCTGAAAAGTGATGTGAATACTGTAATTGGTGCCGGAGCTGACATTTTTCTGAGGAAGTTACTGACAGAGCATGGTTACAGGTTCCAGACAGCCCTTGAAAGTGGGGAAGGGGATACAGAGAAAGGATGCAGAGTTTTAACTATTTTTAATCAATATAAAATAATCTGTGTAAAAACAGTCAAAGCCATGCTGCAATCAACTTCTTTCAGTCTGTGACACGTTAGCTTCAGAGCCATTGGACACTTCTTGGATGAAGGCCTGTAGAAGCACTAAAAGCATCCGATACTCAACACCACGAAGGGGCTACACTTAAACCAGCATGCACCTCCAACACCTCCATTCCAGACACAGGGTCAACAAACTGTGGTGAAAGTACACACACTGAACCTGTAAGACCCCTGCATACTGTGTGACTCCACCACAGATGGCAGCTGCTGGTACCGAGCTTGTCAGCCATCCTAGCAACAGCCAGTTAACTTACATGCTATCAAGTTTCTAGGCCAGAGGAATACACACAGCACAATAAGGCAAACTATTAAAACTTAGAAGCAATAAAAAAAAAGTAGTGTTATTTAATTCTTCTTAGATACAACCTCCATCTTCTTTCCCAAAATAGGCATAAAAATAAGGAGATGAAATTTTTTGAAAGTTCACAATGGACAGTTTCAGAAACAAACTTCACCTGGGATCTGTAAAGCAGTGCAAAAGTACAAGTTTGATTTGAAACCAGTTTTCCATAAAAAAAAAAGAGTGAATACAGATAATGTAAGCTACATTAAAGTAGTTACAGTTCACATTATATGATGGCCTGGTTCAGTTTTTTCTGTCATGACTTGCAAAACAACAGTAATAAGAAACAGCACAGAGGCTTTTTCTTAATAAATTTTAATGTTAAGACCAGTTTATCTCAATAAAAACACAGTTACAAGAACCACACTACTGCAAATTCTGCATGATGCACAGTAGTGCTTGCAATATTTGAGTGGCAAGACCATTTTGGAACTGTTTATGGAAGATATGTCAAAGACAGAATCTTGGCATAAGTAAGAATCGATGTTACCAGTGAATTTATTCTTGTGAAAATAGATCTGTCCCACCATGTACACCACTGTAAATAGTCAAATGCAATATTTATGCACATCAAAAATAGATGGGGCAAATACTCCATTTAGCATTTAGTAAGCAACAGTGAATGACAAGAAATATTCTGGTTATTCTATGACTTCATGTCAGTGGAGATTTCCTAATAAATCGCTTCAAAGTGTAATATTTGTAGTTCAAATCCATCAGGACAACAGCAATTCTGTAAAATAGTAGTTTCTGACCTTCTGATAGTGAAAGCCAAATCCTACTGGGCTGCTAGACTCAGATGCCTTTGGCTTGTGCTCACTGCCTTAGAACATGAGTTCAGACACCCAAAATGCACCACCATCATCATCACAGCCTGGACCACATTAGCTGAAAACACCAGATCAGAGATGCAACATCAATAAAAGGAGATGACACTCTCAAAGCACCTGCCAGATTCTCAAGTATTAATTATATACACATATAGTTAAGTACAGAATACTGAAGGACAGTGTACCGAGTAGAAATTTAAATGTTCCATCAATTTTCTGATTACTGCAATGGATACTCTCATTTCCTCCATTTAACCTAGGAAAGATACTGCAACCTAAGCATGTGATTTGATGCTACTTAAAGCTTTGTGATACTGTTAAGTATTTTCTTTAAAATCTACATAAACTCCCTCAAACATTACTGCAGAAGACCTCTATTTACATACAGAAATAACAGACTTGATTTGGTGGCTCTTGTTTGACTATGTCCTTGCAAAGAAATCTGCTAACTCTTCCTTGCCTGTTTAATAGCATATAATAGCATATTGCCCTGCCCCTCAGGCAATAAATGGTACATGATTAATCACTTCCTCAATATTATTCCCATAAAAACTCAGTGACTAATTCTGAAAGAAAAGAGATTTTGTTGTTGTTGTGGGTTTTAGTATTTGTGCAATATAAAATTCATACTGCAATTTGCAACTTTGTTAACTTACTGAAAAAAGATTTCAAGCTCTTTAATTAAGGACCAAGTCAGAATGTTGCTTACACTATGCTCTTTTTTCCTGTGCTAACACATCAGATAAGGTTCATCCCTCCTCTCAAGATCCTGAATAATTTTATGTTCATAAGAAATTTGCTACAATTTAAGTTGTGAACCTATCTAATTTTCCTTGGTACTTTTAAATGCTTCCATCACCTAGCCTTAGCAATTTTTTAACTTACTGTTGCAACGCAGGAAAACCCGACTCCCAAAGCCAACCCCCCCTACCCTCAACCAAACAGAAAAACCCAGCTGAGCCTCAACAAGTATATCTGAATTCTCAGAAGAGGAAATATTTTCTTGATTTAACAGCAACTGTACAATATTACAAACTCAGACACATGAAAAACAATCAGGCAATAGAAAATGTACAACAGCTTTGGTGTTATACAAAATAATAAAAAAGACTTGACAGCAAGATACATAGTTAATTATGTTCTCACCACGGCCACTTCACTGCTGACTGCAAGGCAGTTATTTACTTCTGATATTCTCTGTGTGGCCTTTCCACTCATGAAAAATCATACTATATTTCTACAATAAGAACTGTTATGAACACGATAAAGTAAGCTCCAAATTTTATAAAAACATCTTGCCTCTTTGCACTATTGCTTTGTGGCACATTGTCAACAGAACAGCAGTCCAAAATAAAGTGACAACTAGATTTAATAAATTAATATACTTTTTTAAAGATGTACAATGCACATTCCTTTTAATCCAAGGTTTTAGGGTATCAGGATACTTCTATTTACACATATACAGACCTCAGACAGCATTGATAACACCAGAAAATGCAGATAAGGGATGGAGCCTTAACTACTATCTGGATGCTACTGACAGAAGTCAAAACACTGCTGAGAGTATTACTGGGAGAGATATCCAAAGACTGAAGAAAAGTCTATGAAAAAACGACATGTAAAGGCAAAGGGAAGGTCATGATGTTTAATATGACCGTCTATTCTTGTGAAGACTGAGGTGGAGTTGTTGATGTGCCTTGTTTACCCGACTTCCGTTCGTAATTCACAAGTCGTTGCCCAACAAGGTACCTGGGATTATAGTAAAAACAATGAGAAATTAACACAAGTTAATACAAAATTTTGTATAACAAATCCACTCTATTTCCTTTGCTGCAGAAGAAACTCTCTTATTTCAGCAAGAGTTATTCTAGAAGTAATCCCTCCCCGCTTAATGGTCTTCAATCATCCTCATTTTTTCTCAACATTCAAGCATTTCATAACAGAATACAGGCATTACAGGCTTGTGTTTACAGCCTTAAGTTCTGTAATCATACAACTCAGACAAATTTAAATTGAATGAAGATATGAAATATAGAGTGTGTTTCCATTATTTATAGACCCAGCCCCTTTGCCAGATGATAATTTTAAGAGCATCTTTACCATGTCTGTCTGAGCCACTGTAACATCTGGAACAACTTAGATATAAAACCAAGTGAGAGTGCTAATGAGGTTCTAAGTTCAAAAAAGAACCTGATGCAATGCAGAACATGCACTAAGCAAGACTAAGAGAGGCTCCTCTTAACTACAGACTGAAAAACACCTTAGTTGGAAAAAGTAAGTATTGTAAAGGAGAAACTTTTACTGCAGCTCAGTCTTTATTAAAGGGAGAGAAAATATTCTCATGCCAGGCCACATCAAGCCTGAGGGGTGCAAGATTCCTTTACTTATATTCTATTTCAACATTTCACCATCTCATCAGCTTGGCAGTTTCCCTGCTTTTCTCATTATTCCTTACTTCCTCTACATCATTGTTTCCCACTCCTACTTTTTGCCATCCAAATTCCTTTCTATGCTTCCTATTTGTAAGTTCTACAAGCGGAACCATATACAACTGTAAATTCTTCCCCCGAAACCTGCCACTTCCTTTAGAAACCTTTTCACCATAGCTTTTTTTTCTCATGGTACCACCACTGAACAACTACTAACTATTTTTTATATATTTTAGAATGTCACAAAAACTTGTGTATGATTTTGAAATTTGTTACATACTACATGACTATGCTTGCTTACTTTGTGAAATGAGTTCATTAACTGAAGTTGTACAAACCCCTTGTCTACAAGGATGGTTGCAACATGTAATAATTTAATATCAAAGTAATTTTCACTTAGATCTACTTTCACAGCTTTGCATACTGTTTACATGCCTTATGTAGACAAGAAAACAACTTGTAACATTAATGCAATTTGCAATGATACACATTCTGACAAAGTTATGAACATTTAGCTCAAAACCCACGTGTAAATATAAATACCACCTATACATACTACAGTAGGCCAAACACTACAGAATATGTAGGTGGCTGATCAAATAAAAGTTGCTAAGACAAACTGATATGCTGAGAGTTTAATTTTAGTTACAACTCTCTTAATATTTCTAGATGCTATTAATTTCACATTTACATCAAACAATTTATCAGTTACTTCCTAACATTTAAAATTCAAAAAAGTTTATTTTAGGTTTGTCTCCTTTTGTAGTTGATGGAAAGCAGAACTGTCCTAGGGTAACTCAGGACATGAACACAACAAGCGTTTATTCCTTTTCAATAGAATAAAAGCATAGGAAGCCTAGTTGCTGGAGTCCAACATTTATTTTTTTAAATACCTAATTACCTTATATGTTGGTTAACACAAAAAATAGGGTAATAATGATAACACAAAAAAGCTTAGAAACTAAGCAGGATAACCAGAAAAAAGACAGGAAAAATTAATATTTTGAGATATCTGAGTAATAAAGATTAGAGATTACTGAAAAGATCAGAAAACAATACAAAATTTGGTAAGGACAAATTCTATCAAATCAAATTAACATTCTTTAGCAGGTTAATTGGACTAACGAGTAGAAAGAATAAGAAAAAGACATGCAGAAAAAGGCTGGAGAAATGGTTTTATAAGCAGCAGACTGTGACATGATTTTCCTTCCAGATAATGTCATAATTGTTATGTTCAGTTGCCCTTCAAGACTACAGAGGGGGAGACAAACAAACACTCAATTTGTGGTAAAACACATTCAAGTTAGATGTAGGGGAGTGTCTTCCCTTTATAAAGACAGTCTATGCCTGTGCTTATCTACCTGAACCACAGATTCAAAGATTTGCCCTGCATAGTTTAGGTCTGCCTTAGATGGTCATTTGTCTAGTTCACTTCTTAAAATCCCTTTTAGTCCTAAGTATCTACAACACCTGAATTCAACCTGAGGTTATCATCACAATTTTAAGTGGAAAAATTTAAAAGCCCAGACTATATACTCACTTGTCATTTTTAATATGTTCATAAAGGCGCTTGAATTGGCGGACTTGGAAGGAGAGAATTCCCATCAATACCACAACCATAAGCAGAAAAGGATAAATCCGTCGCTGAACTAGGTTTTGCATTTCAGCAGTAACTCCTAGAAAACAAGACACAACCGTCACATAATCTAGCATTGTTAAAGTAACACAGGCATTTCTGCTTCTGCACCTGCTTCTATACTTTTGGTTATACTGTAACTTCAGTAGAAGGGCTGTGAAATAAATAACATACCCGTTTATCTCAGAGATCCAACGTAACAGCTGCTGTTTTTTCTTAATCTAAAGCATTCAAGCTCAAAGTTCTCCATTAAGAGTGAAAATCCACAGTATAAAACATAGGCTTATCAGTTCTTCTTGTTCACTGATTGTGTATGCCTTGTTTCAAAAAATGGTGACACTACTAAGTCTGCATTCAAGTGAAGTTGAAGAATAAAATGGGACTTACTGAACATGTTAACATCAGAACTACCAAGACAACTGCTGATGAAAAAGCACATCTATCCTGCTTAATAACATTGTTGCCTTTAATTATGTGAACTATATAAAAAACCCTACAATTAAAATTTACATTTTATTTCAATACCGAATGAAAACTGCAAAACCAGCATTTTTGCCTATTTTAAGTTTCCTTTAGAATTTGACAAGTCAGAAAAGATGTCCTCAGCATACTTTACCTCCTAGAGACTAAAATGAAAGGTTGATTGTTCAAAGAAGCAATTAATTAACCAACCCTTTTCAAAACTAGCAAGATACCTACATTTCTGCTGTTAGATATTATTCAGTCCCATACTTTTGATGTATTCCGCACTTAGTTTATTAAAATGTCAGTCAGAATAATGTATTGCATTCTCTAACCCCCCCCCAAACTTTTAAGATGATACAGCAATCCTTAAACATTTATATTTGCTGGCAGAAGAGCGGGGATTTCCTGTTTGTTTTTCTGTTTGTTTCTTTATTTGTGGGTTGTTTCTTTGTTTGATTTTTTAAAATAACCTAGAGCTTTAAGTTTTATTTCCACAGACTTATTAACAGTGCTATAAACCATCAGATAATAAACAGGTATTCTGAATGTATACATACCTAATAAGGGTACGACACCAGAAGCTATGATGTATGGTACACACAGGGAAAGTAACAGAACAGAGATTACAGGTGCTGCCAGTTTATGGATTATGAAGTGTAAATCAATGTTACGAATCCCATTTGCATATACCTAAGAAGAAAAAGTTAGAAGCAGAATTGGTCAATCAGGAAAGCCATGCTCTGTGCTTACAGTAATAATTACAGGGTTTTACACAAGGTTTTCTCCTTTTGAAAGAAAGAAAGTGTTCCAAATTTGAAAAAAAACATGCTGGCTACATTTGAAGAAGGAAAATCTCTGTGCCAGGATGTAATTTAAATAGGGCCCAAAAGAGCAATTTAATCTAGAATAGTGTTGTGATTTGGTTGCAAGAGACCAAATGAAAGTTCATTAAATAGAGCTGTGAATGGTGGTTTTATGGGCGACCTGTGATCGCTTTGTGCTGTTAACTTGTTGAAAGGAGATGCTGTATATGCCAACAGAACAAATCTATTACATTTGGTAACATGGGCAAAACCCAGGATCTTATCTTCTACTTGGTAGGGCAGATCAGAGCTTCTGTATGTGGGGTCTGTGCCCTAAGAGAAGGCCTCCACAATTCTTGTGGAGGACCTGCACCATAGCCATTACATACAGTGCAGCCCTGAAAAGTTTCTTTCCAGTAAACAACTGAGATACTTCCTTGTGACAACAAATGTAGAATTTAAACACTGTAATAAAGAAAACAATACGTCTGCCAAAGAAAGCAACAGGCTTTGTGACTCAGAACTGCTCAGAGAAACTGTTCTGTCTTGCTTCATAATCATAGGGTAATGGACATGTGGTCTTTCATATGCCCTCATCTGCAGGTCTCTACAGCTCAGGAGAAGGCAGAAAGTCTCTGTTCTTGAGTGGTGGACATAAATAATGTCCAGTATTTGGACACTTGTGAATTCATCTGAAGAAATACTGACGTTTCTCATTGTAATACAAATCTGATAAAATTAAATATATGTTTATGCATTTTCCTCATTTCAGTTTTCTGAGATTTATTTTTTTTTATTGTTTAGTGTAGCTTAATGGATTAGGCTAAAAGGATTGTACAAGAGTAGTTGAGTTTTGCTCGATTACTCCATTACTACAACAGTAACTCCGTTTTCTAACCCATACACTCAAAAAAAAATTCAAAATATATTATACAGATTATTCTCATGGGCATTTTTGTCCTACCTGTTCAATAACAGTTTTCAGCCACCACTGGGGACCCATCAGTGTTATGGCAGCAATTATTTTGGCATGTAGAACTCCAAGAGCCCAGTCCTAATTTTGCAAAAAGGGACTGTTAGCATTAACATATTTTTCAGTAGTTTGACAACCAAGAGCTTTTTTAATAGTAACATGCTAATATTACTTATAAGTAAAAATATAGTAACTTTTCTGTTTACATTGGACGCTGTTTACAAGAGGTGACATCTGGAAACTCCTAAGACTTTACTCAGCTCCCTTGAAACCAAAAGGCTAAACCAAAGGCAAATACAAAATAAAATCATTACACTCAGTTAAAGCAACAGACTAATATTCAAGTGCAAAGTAATTAACACTGCTAACATTTACTTAGAAATAAGCTATTTTGATTCCTTTAAAAAAGAAGAGAAGCAATATACAAAATGTTCACACCAGTCAGGAAACACTTTTTTTTCCCCCCTTCTTTTAAGTTCTTGTTCAAAAAACCCCACCTGATGTGAGAAGAGCTAAACAAAGCAAGGCATTGCTCTTCACAACAAAAAAAAAGTCATACTATTCAGAGGAAAATATATGTTTGAACATATACTGCAATTATTATGGCACAGAACTGAATGAACACAATATAACTACAGGCTTCTGGTAAACTCTGCACATACTGAATCAATCCTTTCTGGATTACAGATACTTGTAAGAGATTCTTTAATAAAAACCACCAAAAATGGAATGCAAAGTATAGGTTGACAAGGCAGAACAAAGAGCTACACAACTGTCTGCACTGGCTAATTAACTTCTTCAGCTGCTGGGGAAATATATTTTCTTTGACCAGTTACTTCAAAAGCCATCTATTTCCCCAGATACTTTAAAAATTATTACAAAACGTCAGCGTGAAAGTTGCTTTGTGTTTGGTCAAGTAGTAACCTTTGTATAATTCCATTCTCTTTTGTGAAAAATGGGAATTATTCTGAATTTCAACAGCTCCTTGTTAATTTACAAGTCTAAAATCCCTCTAGTCTGGTATTTGAAGGAAGCTCTGCCATGTGAAAATAAAATTTTCAGTATATTTAATAAGACTTTCAAACATTTAGATACTAAAAGTTAACGAAAGCTTGTTTGTGGGCTGCTTAGAAAATCATTATCCCTGAACACTTTGTTAATTAGTAATATGCATTCTAGATCTTTTAAGTTATGATTCCCTCAAGTAAGGTTTCTCTGAGTTACAAGTTCTTTCATAATTCAGCCTAGGTGATGCAAGCATTAGTCACTCGATCCACTGTACCTTCATTTCTTCCACCAACTTGCAGGAAATGAAGTTTGCATTCCCTTAACCTCTGGGACTTGGCTGAAGAAAACCAAAACACTACTACTGCAAAAGCCTATATTAATGATTTGACATCAATCTAAAACCAGAATAATCCTAAAGCAGAAAAAATTTAATTTATAGTGTGTATCAGCTGAACCTCTTGCTGCATAACTGTAGGCAGAAGGCTTTACAAAGAAGTCAGAATATGTACATCTGTGCATACAGCTATACTGATTTCTTTATGTAACTTTACAATTATGCTACTGATAAAAGTGACTATCTAATTACTTAAATACAAAGATCCTCTGACATCATCCCACAAAATTCAGCTTTTCATACTTAAAATTCCTAAGCATATCCTACTTACATCCAGACTCTGTCTTTCCTCTGTCAAGTAGAAACATACTTAAGGGAAATGCCCTGAAGCACCGAATCAACATGAAACAAGAACTCTGGTACTCCTTACTTCTAAGTAAAGAAACATATCAACAGCAGAAGAAAAACAGGGGCAACTTACTTGCCAAGGATAGAAGAGAGGTGTTTGATCCAAAGGAACTCTCAAAGGTGCAACGATGACGAGTTCGAACAGAAGACCAAGCAAAAGTGGAACCACACCAGCTAGCAGTATAGCCACTATTAATGTCTTCATTATCTAGAAGAAATTTCCAAGACATTCAATTAGTGTGTTTATCAGAGGATTCTTGTTGTTTAAACTTCAAAATGCAACTTAAACTACACAGATGAAGCTGGGGAAAAAAACTACAGACCTTTAATTCATACATACACATGGCTAGAAATAATTTTTACTACATACATAGCTTTGCAATGCAAGTTTTAGAGATTAAGTCCTATTCCATGCCCCCTCCAGAAAAAGGCATGATTGTGCCTATTGGTATCCACATAGTTTTAAACCATAAAATCGCCTTTGCCTCTTGTCAGTAGTTAATACTATCCAAAGGTGGCATTTGAGTATTCTTGTAAGCAGGAAAATTACAGAAGAATCTTTCATAAAAGGTCTGTAATAGTCTAATAACCACACAAGCACGCCCATCACAAGATATTATTTATGCTATCAATGTTTAAAATTACTATACTTAGACAAGAAACCTAATACAGAAATCTTCAAAACCAAAACAAAAAGATGGGATATAAATTTGTTGCGAAGGTGAGAATCTGAACTTCTGGTAATAAAAAGGGTATTTCCTTTAAAAAGAAATATTTGAACAACAAAGATCCAACAAAACAAAGATCTTAATGAAAGTATGCATAATCCTACTTTGCAGAGACACATTCATCATAATCTACCTTTTTTTATGATTTGGTGTCAAGCTCCTAACTGAGTAGTAGTTAAGCATTTAGGTGTATGTGAAAAAGTACATGTATTTAAGCACACACCACATATGGGATAATGCAACATACTAACATTTAAAGGAAAACAGAAAAACATAAATGAAAATATAAATATTTATACACAAACTTATTTACACTGATTGCTTAACATTGTGCTAAATGGTGTATCCGATGCAATAGGAAAGTAATCTGCAAAAGCTTCAAAACGGTCTTAAAATAAAAATGAAGCATAGATTACAGAGTAAAATCCACACACACTAATAAAAGAAGTTTTGTTAAGTTACTTATTTGATAACTCAGTACAATTTTTTTCTCTCAAGACTCACCATAAGAGACCATTCTTTGACCTTCTGAAAAATCACCCTGCGACCCTGTGGCATCCAGGCGACCAGCACTGTCACTGCTCGGATCGTCAGCCAGCAGACATAAAGGCCACAAGCAGCTGTGTACAGTTCATGGATTTTGGCAGTCCCCGTCCAGAACGACATTAACCATCGGCCAGCAAATACTGAAAACACAAATACTGTTAAATAGAGTAATGCTTTTCAACGTATTAAGGAAGGATGCCTATTGAAAGATACTTATTAAATTTACTGTTAAGTATCAATGCACAAATATATTTGGCGTAAAACAGTAATTTTGTACTACACCTGTAAAGCACAAATGCATGAAGTACTGTATAGATAGTTATGCAGATGATGACAAATACATAGGTAGATTTTTTTTCCTAAAATTTCATTACACCAGCAATGTGATCTGAACTACAGCAGAACAAAACACCGAATACTGAACTATTCAGGGCCTAAACTTCAGAACTGCAAAGGCCAAATACGTTAGTGTATAAGACTGAATTTACATCTTATAAGCTATGTTTATAACTTTTCTTTCCACTGCCTCATACAATTTTTTAAGAGTTACTGATCAGGTTTCTGAAGCTCTCCAACAAAAACGGGAGACTCATTTGCTCAATTTAATTTTTTAATAGTGCTTCTATTCACCAATATTATAGTGGAATTATTTGATGTATTACTATTAAAACCACCACAAAATTTGTAACTCTGCTCTCAACAGATTATTGACATTAGGATCATTAATACCAAGAGGTAAAAATGGCATGGTAATACAGTAGCCAGGCTATAAAAGTCAAATGAGTTTACAGGTCTTAATTTGTCCCAAATTATTAAAACAACTACAGAGTGCTTTTGATTTTGTTAAAGTACTCATTCATACATATTTGGGAAGTGGCATGTATATCACTTCAAAGTCTCTTAATGACCTTGTGCTGATGACACTTTTAGCGTATTTAATTAAAGAAGATACTGTAGAAGACCTGGTAAGAAGCTATGTATTTTTCTTCTCTAAATGGTAAAGCAAGTTCAAGAGTATCAATTTTCTTCTTCTCACAATACTACTACAGCGACTCTCTCAGCACTTGGAGTCCTGCCCTTAAAAAAAATTATCCTTCAACAAAACAAAGGAAATGGCAATCTATGTCATTTAAATATGGGTATTATCTCTACAATTTAGATTTTTAGACTATTAAAATCTGAGACCATTAGAATCTAGTACCATTAAAAGTGAGACCTGATTTTCCTTATTACTCCTTTTAACCTTATACAATGGTTTAAAAACATTTGGTTTTAGTTGCAGTTTTACGATATAGACTTACCTGGCAAGGTAAGGCAGATAAGACTAGCGATCAGTAATGTTATACACATGAAAACAATCAAAAGAAATATCTGAAAAAGGCAAAAAAGGAAATATTTATAATAAAGTTACTTAAAGTAAAAAAACCCAAAACATAAAAAGATACATCATGCTAGAAAGGCAGCTTAAACTAGAAAGTTCAAGTACCATCTAACATTTCACTGTATAAATAAATCAGTAACAAGAAACCTATCCACAGTACATGCAGCACACCTGCAGCGTTGGGTATTTCTTTTAAGAGTTCACATCTATTGTCACAACAATAAAATTAACATTTGAATCCAGAGGAACAGAAGTTCTCTGTTATGGTATATTAAAAAATAATCTCTCTATTTCTGCACTAACCAGCACAACAACTCTCAGTTAACCCCAAAAGGTTTCTAGCTCTGTAGGCCAGAAGCAAGACTGCTTTTGTAATAGGGAAAACCTTGCTGAGAATGTTCTTCCAGATGCCCTCAGGTTTATGTGACTAGCAGCTGACAGCAAAGGTGGTGGCTCCTTAGTCAGGTTTACATCTTAGCAGAGAATTCTTATGTACTTGGTGTCTTTAAATAATTTAAATGTCCTATGAAGTTCTGCTTCAGTAATGACCAAAGCCAGACAACAAGCAAGCTTACTATGGGAAAACTAACATCTTATTGTGACAGCTATTAACAGAAAGTTAAATCTGTGACACATGTTTTTCTTGATGAGACTGTTGTGGACAATGTAGATCAGTCTCATACCTAGGTTAGGACTTTCAGCACTTCAAGGGAAAAGTCTTGTGATTTTGTTGACATTAGCCTGATGATTCCACAGTATCCAATTACTTGCCAGGTGACAGCCACATACCCTTTTTCACAAAGAGTATTCCCTTTATGGCTGGGGATCCCAAATCACAGAAAGAAGGAAACCAGAGTAACTGACAACTGGGTTTCAGGCAAAATAACCTTTTTGATGATGAGGAACACATGATGTGACTTGTTTGGGAACAATATCGCCTAAATAGTTACTTTGGGAATGCTGGGGAAAAGTCCATGACTTTTCACAGTCACAACACATGAAAGACTAAAGCTGATATGAAGCTTTTAAACACCACACATGGCTGCTTCTTGGATCAGTGAGAATGAACATACAAGAGGAGGAGTATCTTGACTTGAACCTAAACAATGCAGAGGCAGCATGCTACTCTCATCACAGAAGAAGCACTAGCGGTGACCACAATACATTAAGACTTAAACATGTTTCAAGGACATCCCTACTCTTTCCAAAATAACATGTCAAAAAAGCAAACTAGCTAAAATGAGGACACTCATTAAAAGAATATTGAAAATAGTAGTCAAAAGGAAACATTCACAGGAGATTCATTTAGATACACTGAAGTGAGGGTTCAGGACAAACTCACTACTAATCCTACGACTTAAGACATCTCCTCAAAGTTGTCACAGTAAAGACTGTAATAAAAACAGCTTCCAGATGAGATTTCCAGAAGTTAGAAATAAATCCATGGGGAAAAAAAAATAGAAAATTGATGAACTCTGGTAAGTTAAATGCAAAAACTACAGTAGGACAAATTTTAGAAATAACATACCAAGTCTATGAAAAGTAATGATAAATTTACTTTTTATACATAGTCTTGATTTTTTTAAAGAATCAACAATGAAGTAATAAAATTTAAACATTCTCAGAAGAAAGCTTGCCAGGGAGTTTGCAGGTTCTGCGGACAGCTATGGATTATGAAAGGAAAGGTAAAGACAAGGCAGGAGAGCAGGAAAATTCAATGAATTCTACACATCAGCATTTGTCTGGAAAGGCTTTGAGAGTTCACCAAGAGAACATGTGTTTAAAAAATGAATAAATTGGAAGAATCATCTGGTAAAATTGATGATAAACTTTTATGTAACATGTAAAAAAAAGTGGTATTTTAATTTTGTTTCAGATTAACAGTATGTACTTCATTAAGTTAAATAAGAATAAATCAAACCCATAGTTATATATGCTTTCTGTAACTGAAATAACATGAGGGATCAGTTCTTAAACCTTGCTCAGTCCATAAGAACACTATGAGTGAGTTCTAGTGGAATACCTTAATACATAATAAAACCAGAATATAAACCAGCTTCTTCTAGGTTCTTACAAAATCAGATGTCAACACTGTTTTTTTATCAAATTCTTAAACCCCTAGTTGAGAAAGTAATTAAAATACAGTGTTGTTCCCTACTGGAAGTCTAAGTTAATCTTACAAAAATGTCTCCCACATATATAACTAGAACTGAGGTTAATATACCAAAAATTAGAACTGAAGCACCTGCAGCAATCCTGAACAATTCATTATATAAATACTTCAAACAAGTAGAACCAGAAACACAGAATCCTGAGTGAGCTACCATGTGTGTGAGATTGTGCAAATGCTTGTCATTCCTCTTGATGAAAACAAGGGAAAGAAGTTCAGTTAAATCAGATTTTCTATGTTCTGTACAAGTCTCTAAAGAACAACTTAAAATATCTAGATGAAGGTAAGTAGACCAGAAAAAAATCTCTGACAGCTGAATATGAAACCGGTAAGTTGTTATAATCAGTTCAAGGTCAGCACCCCAAATTACTGATAGCTTACACTATGCAATGCTTCAAGAGGGGGAGACAATTTCAGCACATCCTTATCCAGAGGAATCCACAAAAGTAAAGTAATTCATGCAATGGTAGTTCTAGAAAGGACTTAATGAGTGCCTAGGTGAACACACTCCTCCCTTGAAAGCAGCATGTCCACATTACAGTTGTTATATATTGTCAGGTCACAGTAAGTGAGAAGCCACTTTAGCTCCTTGTTTGGCTGCTAAGCAGGTAATTAATTTCAATCACCCTTTGTTATGCCAGCAACTGCATAGGAACCTGACTCAGTCTAAGTGAAAATGTCACAAGTATAATTTCTTTATAAATAACACAATAAAGTCTTATCTGAACTTTCACACACATCTAATGCCTTCTGCATATTGACTCAATTTTCATCTGGATCAGTTTCCTGTTCCTGCTCATCATGTGCACATTCTAGCTCAGGCATTCATGCTAAGAAGGGAAGAAGGGAGCAAGAACAGCACCACCCCTTTCAGTAGGAAGTGCATATTTATGCTAGGTTAACCTGGTCTTGGAGCATGTTTCAACTTCCTGTTATGACCAAACAGAAGTAGCAGCTGCTATGAGAGGGGCAAATTCATTCTCCTTCCCTAGCCATTTCATCCCTGAGCTAGTTCTTCCCACTGTTTCCTCTGCAGTAGTGCTGCATGCATTCCAATGGAGGGCCATTTTAGAGGATAAAAACACCAGTGGAGGGAGTTACCCACCCTCATATCAAGCCCAATGTAAAACACCCAGAAGCTAAATGGTTGCACAATCCTAGAATACTTTCCAATTCTTCCAGCTCTACTAGGCTGAGATTTATGGGGGGGATACCTTAATTTTTTACTTAGTAATGAGAATTCTGGGATATCCAGCATTTTAAAGAAACGTCAGAAGCAATATTACGCTGTTCTAACATTACTTCCCTTCTTGAGCTGTACTGAAAAGACAGTAAATGAGCTGTGTTTCAGCTTATATTTCAGTAACTCAGAGTTCTGGTAACAACAAAACAATTTACCTAGTTTGACCTACATATTATTCTCAGAAGTTAGGTATTTTCCAACACCATTTTCTTTCTAATTGTATGGATTTAGAACTCTTCAGTATTTTTACACCTTCCTATGTTTAATGCAACAAAATTTCTCCATATAATTTCTTAATGAAGCAAAAAATTTTAAAATACACTTCACTTCAGCTACAAGACCAAAGTATGCTCTCTTGAAAGCCATGCCTTATTAGACACATTCCTGAACTATCCATTTGCTAGAGGTTAATACATTTCTCTCCATTACTAACCATTAGGAAAGGGAGATGTAAACTAACACACAACACATATGGGATCTATAAATAAATAAATAAAGTGGTAATCAAAGGTCTTAAGTTACAGGCTAAAAAAGCTGAAAAATTAACTTTTAAGACTACTTTTTAGAAAGTTGCAGATCATACATAACACAAAACAACATGACCCACCACTTGACTTCTGATGACACGTGGGTGAAATCTTTCTTACAAAAAAATTACACCCATTTTTCAAATGCCTTTTTTCCCTTTTCTCTTCACACATTAGATACACCTACCCTGAGTGGGAATTTTAAAGGCCTACGATAAGGCTGGAAACCCACGGGTCCTCCTTGTTGAAGTATGGCTTGATGGGCTGCATGAAGACCTTCTCCCACAACTGGAATGGCATTATTATTGCGAGCATGCTGGTTGTTAGGCTGCTGGTTGGCGTTGTTTTCATTCTCTTCTTGGTCACCAAGTAGGTAAGAATGGAGATCCCTGTAATAACCAACATTTCAGTTTTGCTCTCTTTGGTATGAATAAGAACCTTACAGAAAGACAGGCCTACTAAGAATGAATACAAGTTGTATAAAAATTGTACAGGACTACTGGCAGAATCTTGATAAAGTAAAATGAACAATTTTCTGATTAACATACTTAATATCATTCTTAGTACAGAATTTAGAAGGAAAGTGCTAGCGTGGATGCAATTAGAACAGTGGGAATACAGCCCCAAATAAAGAACACTTATCTGTTTGCTTAAAAAAACAACATCTAGTATTAAAGTTGTTGTGCATATGAAAGGAAAATTGCATCAATATTTCAGTTCATATAAGCAAGCAGCTCGATAGCTTTTATTTTACTGCTACTAAGCCCTATTAGAAAACAACTGCCTTCAAACTTAAACTGTACAAGGACAGTACTGCATTCCTATTAAACATGCTCTCAGAAGTACCGAGTCAGGCAGAGTCTTTTATGAAGATTAAAAATTGTTCACAACCTTCTAAGAACATCAATCTTAGAAAGAGTCTATCTGCTTTAAAAAGTATTCCACTGGCATTTTCATCTGTGCTCAGCTAAAACTGCTGAAGAGATATTTTACAAGTGTTCTTAACAGCTGCCAAAAGTGAAGAAAGCACAACCACTTCTGTCAGCTCCAAAATTCTCTTACTGTAGAACCACAGACTGGGTTGGCTTGGAAGAGACATCTAGCTCCTACCCTCCTGCCATGGGCAGAGACACATCCCATTAGACTAGATTGCTTAAAGTCCCATTCAACCTGGCCTTGAACAATTCCAGGGAGGGGGATGGACAAATTACTTAAAAATGTAATTTTACAAAATGCAAACTAAGAGAACAGAAGTGAGGAGAGTTTATGAGAACCTAAAATAAGTATTTTGGATTGCAGTGGAAGAAAAAGGTCTTTCACTCGTTTTCTCAGAAACTCAGACATAGCTTAGCAAAGAAAAAAATTTTCATCCTAATAGTTCTGTATTGGCACAACTCACAATGAGCAAGACATGGTGGGAGAATGCCAATATACTCTGAAGTTAAATTTAAAAACTTTCTAGAAAAACAAAATCAACCTTAATTTTTATTGGACTAATTTGGCAAACAACATATGAACTAAAAAAATTTTCAAGTGCTAGAAGTCTTCCTGGCAGTCTAAATTAAGGAACATCACTTTGTATAATGATTTTCTTTAGCTAAAAAAGATAGTTTTATGCCTCTTTAGAAACTGAACTTTCCATTTTAAAAATGCCAACTTAATGGTATTCACTTGTTCAGCTTAATGTTCTAAATAATTTTTCCCTTTAAGAAAATTTCCTTTTTACTGTAAGAAATGGAAATTGTGCACATGAATTTTACTTGAATGACTCATGGAAATGTTCTGCTGACACTTACCTCTTTAATTTTTCCATATAACAGGAATTTAACAAGCTGTTAAGTCATACTTCTATTCATTTTTCTACTAAGCAAATGCTGTAATAGTGTACCAAATGACCTGTCAAAACCTAGTCCTGAAGTAGGTACAAACACTGCTTAGAAGACACTTCCATAGGAAATCAGTATAGGAGTTTTCATCTGTATTTATCTGTAAAATAGTTATTAAAGTGACTTTTTGGGATAACTCTCTTGAAAGCATGCTGCTTTCATGTTGAAAGGTAAGCTGGACACAATACTTGTAGCTCATTTTGGCTTTCTCTACTTACAGCAAGTATCCGGCAGTAACAGTCCATGCTCGTACAAGACCTTTCAACCACTGTCTTGTATGTCCTTGTTCTAGCAAAGCTGGAAGCACCACCTGAAGCAAAAGGAGCTCTAGGGAAAGTTCACTTACTGGTGCATCACTAGAAACAATGTGAAAAGTAAGAAGTCAAATGTAAGAAAAATTCTCAGTCATCTTTTCCACTGAAGAATATTAACACCACAAGAATAAAAACATCTATTAGATGCCAACAGGAACTACTTATAGTTTTTTGCAGACATTTTTCCTTATATACTACTGAGCACAGGTTTGTGTTCATGAGTGTTCAGGCACTTAGGTGCACAGGAAACTTAAGACAAAATGTTGAGAAAGTTGATGTCAGAATATGATTTGCTCTTCTATTTGCTTGTGTTACTGCTGTTTCAATTATTATTTCGAAACAGAAATATACTGATATAATTTAAAAGTTACAGTTACAGATATCCTTTTATTCTTGAAGCAAGGATAATCAGGAGTGGATGTGAAACAAACATGGCAACAACTTCACTCTCAAAAAGCTGAAGGGGAAAGTGTTTTGAAGGTATATAAAAACCAAATAGTTATTACTAGGGAATAAAAAAATGCCTCTTATTTTTCTTAATAACTTTTTTTTTGACAAATTGTATGATTAGATTAATTGAAAACAAGCAAAATGTAGCAAACAATGCCACATTAATGCTGAAAGAGCAAAAATATACATTTTTCTAGTTATAAGGAGACAAAAATCTTTTTTTTTAATGCTTTTTCATTAAATACTTACCTGTAGAGCATAACGTTATATGGGAGAAAGTTAGGCAGGAGATACTTAATAATGCGTATAGGAAGCCAGAGCATGAGCAGTACAATTGATCCAAAGACAATCTGCAACAAGTTAAACAAGTTAGTCCAAATAGTAGAAACAACCAAACCTAGTTTCCTACACATCTCTCTGACATGTTTAGTGTGTGTGGTGGGTTAGCCCTGGCTAACAGTCACACATCTACCCAGCTGCTTACTCATTTCCCTCTCTAGCTGAATGGAGTGAAAATAGAAGGAAGGTAATAAGACTCATGGATTGAGATAATGAGTTTAATAGAGAAATCAAAAGCTGTGTGCAAGCAAAGCAAAAAGACAAATTCAATCACTACTGCTCATCAGTAGACAGATAATTAGCAACTTCCCAGAAAGCAGGTCCTCTGCATATCTTAACAGTTGCTCAGGAGGACAAACTCCACAACCATGAACAATCCCCTTCCCTTCCTCCTCTTTTCCCACAGCTTTTACTGATGAGCCCATCATCATATGATATGGAATACTCCTTCAATGAGTTTGAGTCAGTTGTCCAAAGTATACCCCCCTCCCAAACTCCAGCTTATTTGCTGGAGGGGTGACGGAGCAGGGCAGAGGAAAAGCCTTGAGGCTACCCAAGCAAACGCTCTTTAGCCATAGCCAACACACGTGTGTGGTAGCAGCACTGTTGCAGCCACTAATACAAAGCCCCAAAGGACACGGGGACACTAGAAAGCAAAAATAACTCCATTCTCATGACCAGTATGCAACGATGCTCCTGCTAAACAGGACCATGGCTGAACAAGCACTGTGTGGCCAGCTGACAGTTCAGGCACTGTCAGATGGTTCTACGTCCCTCTCCCAGCACTGGAATTAATAATTGTCTGTTGCTCTTTTCTTAGTGGCTTAGTTTTCATGCAACTTGTAGAAGCCTCAGAAAATATTTTGGTTTCTATTTCCTCATATTTTAATTTGGATCAAAATTTAGTAGAGGAGATCAAGTGCATGAAGACCATGCAAAATAAATCCTGTTTCCTAAAGGAACCAGATTAAAATCCAAGTACATTTTAAACACATCCTTAGACTTTACATAAACTCATGGCTAGACACTAAAAATGTTAAAAAAAAATCTGTTTAAGTCAAAACGAAAAATCCAATCTTATTCTTGAAGCTTAGTAGTTAATGTTCTACACCAGAAATTTCTTAAAAATTGAAAGAAGCACAACTTGAGAAGTGTGACTTGTTTTTTGAAAATATTTCTTCCTTAAATACACAGTAACGTAGTGGGAGCTAACATATGAAATTTTCTTTGCAAATAAAGAAATTTTTGAGAAAAGTCCTTACCACAGATAAGATGAACCTCCTGAGATGTCTATAAATGGGCAAGTGAATCATTTCCTGCACAGGATTGAAGTCTGGATCATTCAAATTCCTGAGAAACCATAAGACACCAGGTCTCAAGACCTGAAGTAGGATACAGAAACAGCATATGAACATGTGAAAATTATATTTACATTCTTTGATTTTCATTTTGGGTAACACTACTGCAGCAAATAGGTTTTAGACGTAAAAAGGGTATTTGTTGAAAAACGTTCAACAAATTGGTATAGAAATAGAACAAAGCATTATCACAAAGAAGTAGAGAAGCAATAACTAATTACAAGCTTAACTTTCAAGTATTAACCAATTTTAGAAAACTGAAATATATTTAGATAAATTTTAAGGCATGACCCATGCTTAAGGACTCTTCATAAATGAAAACCCACTAAATAAAAGATACTCTAAACCATCATTTTCCACTACAGTAATGACCACTGTGGCTTTTTTTACATAACACTGGAATCTAATATACAGACACAAAGCACAGCAGCAGCAACACCCAGAGTTCAACATGCAAGCTTCTCTAACTACGTTACATACCAATCTTGTTCTTATAGACTTACCTCTCTCAGTAAAAGAATGAAGGATGCAAAATAGAAGACGTAAACCATTCCAACTAACCAGTGCAGAAACATCGTGGTACCTGGTGCAGACTGAAAGCTCAATTCTCTGTCTTTCAAAGTGGCATCAAACATCTCCTAGAAGGTAAGCAGAAAACAAGTATGAAGTTTGGCAAACCTCCAGGTATGAATTTTGTTTACCCTATGTTCATTAATAGGCATTCAAATATCTGCCTTGTGCTAACATATAAATAATTATAGCATTCAATAAAAAAAAAAGAGAACACTTTATAAGAACAGCAAAGATAAATTTCTGAAATTTCTTTCTTCTGACAGAAAGAAGTCAATTGAAACTTGACCATAAACTATGTAACTTATAAATTAATTCAAATAATGTGGCACTGTGATGGAAGAAAAGACTTATTTTTCCCTTAATCACAGAATCTGGAGTTGGAATCTGGGATTGGAAAAGACCTTGAAAGATCATCTAGTCCAACCCCCCTGCCAGAGCAGGGTCACCCAGAGCACATCACACAGGAACGTGTCCAGGCGGGTTTTGAAAGTCTTCAGCGAAGGAGACTCCACAACCTCTCTGGGCAGCCTGTTCCAGTGCTCTGTCACTCTCACAGGAAAGAATTTTTTCTGATGCTTATGTGGAACCTCCTATGCTCCAGTTTGCACCCATAGCCCCTTGTCCTATCACTGGACATCACTGAAAAAAGCCTGGCTCTGCCCTCCTGACACTCGCCCTTTAAATATTTATAAACATTGATGAGGTCACCCCTCAGTCTCCTCTTCTCCAAGCTAAAGAGACCCAGCTGCCTCAGCCTTTCCTCGTAAGGGAGATGTTCCACTTCCTTAATCATCTTTGTGGCCCTGCACTGGACTCTTTCAAGCAGCTCCCTGTCCTTCTTGAACAGAGGGGTCCAGAACTGGACACAATGCTCCAGATGTGGCCTCACCAGGGCAGAGTAGAGGGTGAAGAGTACCTCTCTTGACCTACTAACCACACCCTTTCCAGTACACCTCAGGGGCCACTGGCCTTCTTGGTCACAAGGGAAAACTGCTGGGCAAGCAAGTAAAATTATATTTCTACTAAGGCTAGAATAAATTAATTTTCTCCATTTGAAATTAATAAATCTTATTTCAGGACAGAAAAAGTGCCCTCAATTCCAGGTAAACACAGCATGAGTCTTGTTCAAAACAGAGACCGGACAATTCTTAAAATACGAAGTTATTAACATTTCACATAAGATGGCTACATAAAGAAGTTTTTTCAGTACACAAGTAAGTTCGCTATCACAGTGGACTTGTAAATGCAGTAGACAGGATTAGGCTCTTATTTTAACAACAGCTTTTTAATTTGTATTTAGTAATGTAAAGAAAATTTTAAAAGTGCATTACACAGTACCTGAAAAAAGACCCTTCCCTCTGGAAACACTATGTTTATAAAAAGATAAGAATGTTTTCAAACTCACACCAACAACTCCCTTCTCACCAGAAGTTTTTTTTCTTTTAAATAGAAACAATTTTAAAAGATTGTATCGCATTTCATAGAATCATAGAATGGTCTGGGTTGGAAGGGATGTTAAAGACAATCTAGTTCCAACCCACCCACCTCCCACTAGGCCAGATTGCTCAAAGTCCCATCTGATCTCTCCTTGAACACTTTCAGGGAAGGGGCACGCACAGGCTCCCTGGGCAACCTGTTCATGTCCCACCACCCTCCCAGTAAAGAACTTCCTGTAGGCCCCTTCAGGCACTGGAAGGCTGCAAAAAGGTCTTCCCAGAGCCATCTCTTCTCCAGGCTGAACAACCCCAATTCTCTCAGCCTATCTTTGATTCTTACCAAAGAGCATATATCCAGCCACCAGCCACAGATCAGAGGGAACACACCGATTTCAACCACCACTAACAAGGAAACCTTTAGGAAAAAAGAGAAAATAACATCTCACTAGTTTAACAGAAATTGCCAAGAAAATAAGAGGGGTTTTGCAACACACAAAGAAGTAGGATTACCTTGACAACAATATAGCAAACTCCTAATAAACGACGCGATCGCTGGAACTTCACAAGTGCTGCCAAACCCTTAAGTTTTGTCAAGAAAATTATGCTAAAAAATACTTCATAACAGTCATATTATGTTTACATTACGTTATTATGTGGTTTCAGCAACAGGAAATTTTGCAGAAGACAAAAGTGAAATAGGAAGTATGAATTTTATAGGGACTCTATTTTCAATTGGCTGTGACCCTGAAAGTCACAATCTGATGTGCTGGGTAATTCTTCCCAGACATGTGTCTAAAAAACCCAAATAAATAATATCACCGCCCTTCTTAAATCCAAAAATTTTCTCAAAGAAATAAAAGAGTTGCCTTTGAAAACATTTGCTACGAGTAAGCAAGTTTCAAAACTGAAGGCCTTCCTTAAATGGTAGCTTTCCCTTTCCTGCAGTCTGAAATAAATTCTCACCTTTTCCTAGAAAAGCTAGAGGCTGGGGGTTTGTTTTGCTTTGTTTTCTTTTAGGAGGCAAAACAGAGACATGGCAATCAGTGGGTTTACCACATTTCCACTGCACATTAGTACAGATGGTCTCAAGTTGATGTTAACTTTGTGTACTCTTGAACATAAAACCACTAACAGTGTTTATTCTTTCAAATTGAAGTTGGTGTAGTCCCTTTAAAAACAAGCAGCTAGAGTGCAGAGTTTTTACTTGTGAGCAAATCCTTCTACCTTTCTGTACTCTGTCATTACTTAATTTTTTCTGTAACAGTAAGAAAGAAGGAAATCCTTGCTGCAAACTCTCAGTGGTTCAGAGACATAAAAGAGGAACTAAAACAACCCAGACTCTAAAAATCTGGCAGGATCACCCTACATATTTTCATAATCCCATTTCTCTTTCTGCTGCAACTGGATAGCCCATGACAACAGTGTAAAGACAGTGAAGAAGAAAAACAATGGTTCTGTCTTCTCAGACATTTAGCTGGAGGCCTTCAAGCAAGCATAAAAGCCTACCATTGCATGTTGTTAAAACATGTGCAAGTGTTATGAAGAATGCAGTTACACTGACGACTTTTAAATGGCCAAGAGAACAGAAGAGACCTTTTCTCCAAATTTCACCAAAAAAAGCAAAGCAAAATAGTAAATTAATTATATCTGCATCATGCCTGTACCTCCTCAAAACATAGCCAGAAAATGTATTTATGTGTAAAATGTGAACCAGTTAACTTCTCACAAAAGGATACATGACAAACAATTAGAGTCACTGCTAGCAGAACATATCCAACTATAGTTGTAATCAGGCCTTCAAAGTGAGATGCTTGAACCTGGGGGAGAGGAGAAAAAAAGGGAAAGTTTATCAGTCTCTTAGAAGATTGTATCTCGAAAAATTCCAAATCTCAACTCCTAAAGAAGAATGACAAGTTTCTTCAATTTTTACGTATTTTAATAATCTAGTACTTTTTTGGTATCTCCAACAAGAATAGAAAGTATGTACATTTACAGTCTAACAACTACTTTCTTCATATATGAAATAACTTCTGTATATGAAACAGTGTCACCTTACACTAACTTACTTTCTCTTACCTTTTATCATCAACTCAATACACAAATTAAAAATCATACAAGGAACAAGAGTCTTAAAAAAAATACCCAAAAGTATGGGTTTTTTTGTACAAGAAGGAAACCTCCCTAAGATGTAAATGAAGGAGAAAGTAGGAAAGAGT
>NW_009953864.1:967187-985775 GCF_000747805.2 Chaetura pelagica
GAAAGAACATTTTTAATCATAGGTTTGAGGAGGAAAAATATCAGATATTCCATGCTACTTTTGCAGTCACAAATAAAAGTGGAAGGATGCTACAAAAATATTCTGATTAAATAAACAGCAGCAGTTTTTAAATTTTGAAATTAGCAAACAATACTTACATATTCCTCAAAGCCCAGGCCAACAATGGAGAAGTGACCAATGTGGTATGGACAAAATGCTGCATAACGGAAGCAGAAAGAAGGGGAAAAAAAGACATGAAAACTGCTAAATGGAGGGTTATTTGCAGGATGTCTATAACATGGTAATCATTTTACTTCTAATCAATTTTGTGCTAACAACTACAAAACATACTTTCTCTGCAAATATTTGTAAATGCTATATTTCTATAATATTACAAACACTGAAAAATGGATCAGAATTTACTAAAAACTACGAACAACAAGAAACTACACAGAATAACAGGACAGTATTTTCTTTCTTGCTGTGTGAAAGGGAACTCAGGTTTCTCAGTCTTGCGTACTATGGTGGTATCAGTCTCAGAAAACTTTGGTACACACAAACCTGTTCCACATATCTCTTCTTTCCCACGCACTAAAAGACTAAAGTAGCAATTCTACTTTGTGGTCAGATAGAACTTGCATTAGTACAGTTATAGTTTTAGTGTTTTAATTTTTAAGAACACTGTAAAAAAAATGCAAGTCCTGCAGAAATTTGCAAAGGAGAGAGAAGATGAAGGAGATAAAGATGATGCTCCAGTGAATGGATGAGGAGAAACTGAGAAGTCTTTTAGTTTGAAGTAATGTAATAAGAACTGTCATCATTCCTAAGAACTCACTCTAGCCAATTCTGAGGTCTCAGGAAGAATGAATTAAAAAACACTGCACTTTCCCCATTTTTGGGCATCTGTGTATTTGCAACAGGATAAAGTAGTTGTTTTAGCTCACCCTGTAGTCTTCTAACCAAGCTACAAAAGACTACAGAATTCAACATCACTTTCCTACAGGAGAAAATGGAGTCATTAGTAAGTAAAAGGGGTGCAGTAACTGCAAGCTTTTATTTTCACCAGACTAAACATACCCCCAAATGAAAAGCCTGATGATTTTCTCTCGCCTCCTGGAATTTCTCATTCACCTCTGTATGACCAATATGTGAAAAAAACCCAAAACAAGATTTAGCAGGGTTTTTTTTTTATTCTTGTAATCAGTGATCATAAATTTTAAATTTTTATCTGTTTCAGAGAAATCAGCAGTTACTAGAAATAAATAGCAAAATTGTAAGAGATAAAAGGAGGACTTAAGCTCTTCCTGCCCAGTAAGAACAAGAGAAAGAAAAGTGAGATAAAAAAAAAATCACATGAAACTTTTGTTAACATCAGACTCCTGACTTATATTTTGACAGTGTTTTAGGAAATTACTGTGCACAGCTTATATATATATATTTAAAATAACTTTCTTTAAAAAAGATTTTTTTAACAGATTCCTTTTAACAAAAAACATGGAGTACAAACTCCTCTGCAATTACCAAAGCGAGCTAAAATACGAATTACATCTAACTTTGTTAATTTGTGCAAGAGAGTATAATACGGTATTTTCTGGATCAGTAATTAAGGTTCAAAATGCTTTCATTATGTTTTATCTTCTGGAAAGTACTTCCTTGGACATTTGAACTCACCAGGACTGTAATTATGAACTACTAGCAATTTGGCAGCTGTAAATTAGGCAATATTACTTAGTGAGAAAGATACTAAAAATAGGCTTGAGAGGCCCAAATTAAATTCCCAGATCTCCTGCTGGTCTTTGTTAAAGCACACATAGAGCTACTGAAAACACAGCTATCTGAAAACCTTATTAATTATTCTTATTACTAAATTATTATGATAATTATATAATTATAATTTATTATTAAAGGGTTTAGAAATTCTATAGCTATTATCCACTTTTAAAAAAGCCTATATTTTATAGCAACAAAAAACCATAATTAACTTGTGACAGCTGCAGATTAAAATAGACTACTATCAGAAAGAAATAATTCAAGTATATTCCAATGCCTATTAGAGAAGTTTTAGTTTTTGTGGATTAAATATGTATGATATTTCTTTTTATTTTCTTTTGGTGTGATGATTTGTTTCAGTAAGTATATACTCAAATAATTGTTTTGTGAGCTTTACTTTGCCAGTTAAAATTTCTTATCCACAGTATGACTTCAGTTTTTAAAGCTCAAACTTTTGCCAAGAAAGATTGCTCAAAAAAACCCAAAATAGCAATCCCTTTCTAAACTGATCATTCAGAACATGTGAATTTTTGTGTCTGGTATCTCCTTCAAGTGTATGAAATGTTCTGTCTTGTCACTACAATGCTGCTGCTTCCGCACATAGTTGTGTCAAATTAAGAACACTAATGAGCTTGAGCACCATAATCCAAAAGCTCCTGCTAGCAGCAAGCAGGCAAAATTGAAGCACAGGGAAGAGCTGGTATTATTCCATTTCACTCAAGAGTTGTAAGGTAGCAACCTCCCCCCCCAAAACAAAACAAAAACAACAACCCAATCTGAATCACCATCTAATACTTGTCAGGAAGGTTTTTAAAAAATAAGTTCTAAATTTGCTACTTTGTTTTCTGCATATTATACATATTATAAGCAGTAAATATAAAATAAGAATGCTAGAAACTTTTGAGGGGGAGTTTACTGCTATTCACAAGGCCAGCATTTTACTACCTCTTTCTTTTAGGGTTCAAATGATTGGGAAATATACATCTAAGGCTTGGGGATAATTTTTTTTTTTTTTAGGATTTTTTAAAGCTGTGACAAGTTTATGTCAAAAAAATTTCCTAGCACTAACTATACATGAAATCAGAACAAGAAAATATTCCTGTCTTGTACTAGAAATAGAGTCTTGCAAACATTTAAAGTTGCAGTTCAGCTTCAGCATCTACAGGAAGGAGAAAGGAAAATAAAGTAAAATACACTGCTGATGAGAATTTCCTGTTTCCTAAAATCTGTCAGTCTAAATTGTGTGAACAAAGTTTTGTAGCAATTATAGTATATTTGACAACTTTACACAGTCTGTTACATTCTTGCAAGCACCCCCCTCACAATTTTGAGCTCCAAAAATGTATTGATGAAAAAAGAGATTGAAGTCTATCTAGTGAAAACCGTAATAAGAAAAAAAAATACCCTATCCATTCCTAAAAGTACTGACTTTGCTCATAAATTAATTCCATGATGTTCCTCCTTTAATTTAGCAGCATTCCAAACAAATATTACTTTCTGTGCTTTGGTTAACATCATTAAACTTTTGGTAGATTTCCTATTTTAAGCCTATTTACTAAAAAGAATTAAAATGACAAAACTAGAAGCAATAAAGACTTATTATTCATACTCCCAGGTCATTTGTAGTTCCATTTTTGATGTCACTACTTTCTTTATTCTGAGAGAAGAGCCTTAAAATTAACCTGCATTATCACTTCACACGTAAGAGCAAATTATACTTACCAAACACAAGTATGAACAATGTATTTAAAGATACCACCCAAAAGACGTGTTCCTGCAAGGAGTAGGGGGGAAGGAGGGAGGAAGGTGACAAAGAAACAGTACATAAATATCAGTCATTTAAATACGTGATTCTACTTTTGTATCTATAGTCTTCTTCTTTCAACTGGCTATTATTACCAGAATTTGCACACCAAATAAAGTCACACCAAAAATTCCCTAGTGGTGTTCTGTTGGTATTAGGGCCAATTAGGGAAGGCTGAATGAGGACACTATCTCAACCATAAAAGAAAGAGCAAAACTAGCAAAGGCTAGAACAGGTATGTATTTTCAGTGTATGTATTTTTGAAGGGTCTAACTTTGATTTACAGTGGAGTATGTGATTCAAAGTAACCTATATATTTTAAGAAATTACACTTCTATGCCACACATGCTACTCTGTGAAACTCCTAAAAGACAGTTTTGCCTGAACATGACATCATGTGGAAGCCTCTTTAAAGAATAATATCATATAAAAATGGGGACTTCAAATAGAACTATGTAATTTTTAAAGATACAGTTTGCTTTCAAACAAAAACAAAACACTTTCTATAGAAATTATTGAAATTTCACTTACTAAAAAAACTAGAGATCCATCAAGTCCAAGCATCTGTGAAGATAAGAAAATGAGTTTTGATTACTCATTAGAAAAACAAAACAACATGTATCTAAAATAAGCCTCACTCACACCAACTTTTACTGTCCGATATGGTCAAATGCTTTTTTTAATTGCTCAACCAACGTGATCTGGACTTAAATTTTTAAATACAGGGGTAGAACCTAGGCTCTTGTTCAACACGGTAAACTCAGTTGATCAAAGGCAGTGATATAAATGTGGAATAGCTTAACATACATGTATTTGTATAGAGCAAAATAAACATGTAATGAATTAACATATAGGCTATTTCTCTCCAAGACTTAAGATTCTGACAACGATTCTGTACTTATAAACTATTTCAGTGATTCAACTGCTATTTAAAAACCATGTTTAAACAACTCAATATTAAAACACAAGCGCAATTTTTACTGGCCTTCTAATTGCAAAGTATCACTTTATGTTTCACTGACAAAAGCCAAAGGTTAATATTTTACCTTTGATGTTTAAAAACAACTAGCAACAGTAACATGTTGCAACATTGTTATTAAGTTTAGAACACAATTGGTTAACAGCTAAGGAAGACAGGAAACAAATCCTCCATTGATCTGCACAGCTGCTACACGAAGCGTCCACAGAAGAGCCATAAATAAAGCATCTATTAAAAAAAAAAATAAAATTCCCCCCCCACTTCAAGGGTTTCTCACTATTTCAATCCAGACACTCCTATTTCATAATTAGGACTGTAAGGTATCAGTGACAAGCCTCTTTTGTATCAGAATTTGCATTAAGTTTCAAGATATTAAAGTTGCATGTATTTTACAACATAAACCAAGATGCAAACATTTTTGAAAATTCATAAAGTTTGCATTCTATTTTCACAGGATGAAACAGCAGAAGAGCCTACCCCACTTTTGATACTAAATGCCAACTAGATACCTATCACCTATGCACACACAGAGGATTAGAAATGGTTGTGAGAGTCTGCAAAAACCGAGTTCTATATTCCTGGAGAGGAGTCAAAACGTTTTCAACTAGAGTACCTCAACACTTCCAAGTATACAAATTTGGTTCAGAAATATAACACTTTCCTCTTGAGATATGTGGCCATATGGTTCAGAAACCTGAATTTACATATGCCCTTTTTCACTAAGTATCTTTCAAAACAAACCAAGAAGCTTTCACTAGATACAAAACAAGTTTCAAGAGTTGCCTCTGGTGATGTAAACTGTATTTCTACTACACTGCAATCACGGCAACAACTGATCACAGCCTAGGAATACAGTAACTAGCTTTCCAACTGTCTATGGGCACGAGTGACACTGGTAGATCACATGAAGCTTACGTATCTAGCTTCAGGTAGATCTTGCTGGATATGACAAACTTTGAACTCAAATGTTGGCTCCTTGTAAACCAGCTACAAAAAAACTTGGTGCCGAGTCTCTAGACTGCTCTATGACTACAGCATAAATACATTTCATGCTCTTATTATGGAATTTGTTATCCATAAGGAAAGGTACATTAAAATGCTCCATTTTTTAAGAAATACATTTGCTTTCTGCAAATATGTAAATAAAGTAAATTAAGCCAAATCTCCAGTTCTCTCTTTTCATTTCATGCTTTCATTAATACAAAAACTAGGCATTAAACTACAAATAAAGCAATACCTATGTGCTCCTGATCAGGCCTAGCAGCCTCAATGCAAGCTGTGATTAATCTCTAAACCTGAACAAGTTGAAGACTTCAGAACATGTATGCTAAAAAATGTTTTAAGCTGCTACTGTATTTAAAAACAAAGAAAGGCCTTTTAATAGTTAACAATTAACATGATAGCAATTTGGTTTTGATGCAATGACTTTTTAGGTCACTGGAGCCTCATATTGATAGATTTGGATCCATCTAGTGTGAAAACTCTCTCAAATGGATTTTAACGCAGTAATACTACAAATTATTTCATGCATGAGTCTGAATTATCCAAGAAAGTTATTCTTACTCACTCGCTCCCAAGTAAGCTCTTCTGCGGCTCGATCCCACTCCAAAGCATTCCAGTTCATGTCATCTGAGGAGACAATGGCCATTTTTACAGCTGTTAAGACTTATCCAAAACAAGATGTAATGACTCCATGCTATGTTTTTAATTAACAAAAAGACTTAAGAGCATAACATTCAACTCATAACTGCTGAAAGCTTTTCAGCAAACAAATGCTTCAGTGCTCAGAAGAAATCCATAGCATTTGGAAAAACAAGATAACTTAAGTTGAAGTGGGAATTCACACAGTGGGAATTCTTTGAATTATGACAGTTCTATTTACAATGTTTTTACTTATATTTAAAAAGAACTAGAACGCTAATGTTTTGAGTCACCTGTTACCTTGTGCTCCATTGTTTGCATCTGCTGCATCTTCTACTACAGCATCTTCTTCATCTTCATTATCCTCCTCCTCCTCATCTACTTGCTCTTCTTGAATTTCAGGGTTCTCGCCTACAACTACATTCTCAGCAGCTGGGTTAGCAGGTTGATCAAGAACAGCGTTTTCAACACCTCCATTTACAACAGCCTGAGCCTGCAGAAATAGGATTTAGTATTCCGTTAAATTGATCAACCTCTCTCTGTACTTTTATCCTGTATATAGAAAAAAGTATTAAGAAACATTAAAAATGTGTTTTTTTCAGATAAGCATGAATTTTGGGACCACTAAACCTTTTAAAAGAGGAAGGGAACCATTCAGATTTCTTCACAGAATAGTTGAGGTTGGAAAGGGCTTCTAGAGATAGTCCAGTCAATCCACCTACTCAAAGCAGGGTCAGCTAAAACAGGTTGCTCAGTGCTGTTTCCAGTTGGCTTTTGAGTAACTCCAGAGATAAAGACTTCATAACCTCTCTGAGTGACCTGTTCCAGTAGCTGACCATACAGTTAAAAAAAGACATACCCACATCTGTTTTGTTTGGTTTTTTTATCTAAATGAAATTTCCTATATTTAAATTTGAGCCTACTGCCTGTTGTCCTGTTGCTCAATACTATTAGGAAGACTCTGGTTCTGTCTTTTTTACTTCCTCCCATCAGGCTTTTATACACATTGGTAAGGTTCATCCTTATCCACGTCATCTCCATGTCCAGTTCTCTCAGCCTCTCACAGTTTATCAGATGCTCCAGCATTCTCATAATTTTTATTGGCTCTCTAATGCACTCTTTCTAAATTTATCTACCCATTTACTAAATTACCACACATTTCCTAAATTTATCATGAAATACTAAGTCTTACCTCATTTTGTTGACCGACACCATTGAGTGGCTGTTGCTGATTTTGTTCCAACCACTGTGGTGCTCCTCCATGAACAATCTGTTCACGTAACCAAACAAGGCTGATAAATGCACACAGAGTGCATGTTACCACAAAACAACCCTGCAAACAGTCAGCCAGTAAGTTCTCCCTGTTAAAAACAGAAAAAACCCCAACCATTACTGACAAATTTTGCTAATAAGACTAAACTTAGTCATTGTTAATGATCACAAACAGATTTTCCTTGTCCAAATCAACAAATAAAAAAAAGTTGACTTTATTTAAGTCTAGGTGAAAAAATTTATACAATTTTTATTTAATTAAAAAAACTATTCAAAAGTTTATTTCAGGAAGGTTGTACATACCTGAGTACAAACGTTTTTAAGTGCCAAAATAAACACTTATTTGAAAAAGGTGTTATTTCCCTCTGGTTTGGTTTGTGACATTTATACTCTAAACAAATATTCCTACAAAACAGGTTCTGATGCAACATGAAGAAGAGCTTCAAGAGTAATTCAGGAAAAACAATCTTCAAGAATAGCCAAGGAAACACAACAGTCACTAAGTAAATGATTCGCTACAGTAAAAGGTCTGTTTAAATGACTAAATGCATAACATCCAGCCTACTGAAACATTTTATCTGCTGAGCTACCCTAACCAAAATAATAGAGCTGCAGGGTTTGCCTTCAACTGCTCTCCAGGTAGTCTTTTACCCCAAATACTAGCTTTGTACTTTAAAAATCCTTATCTATCAAGTCATACGTAACTGCAAAACAGCAGCAAAAAAAAAGTTCAGCTGGCAAACTGAAGTTTGGTTGTATGGTTTCATGCCATACAAGAGTTACTTAAATTAGCTTAAGCAACCTTCATCTCTTATTCCAGTTAGGCCCTCCTAGTTTCCACCCTTGCACTACTACACCCTGACCACAGTGAATTAGCTCAGGATACTAATACACTACAATACGCTCTGTAAAATCAGAAAGCAGCACGCCATGGCACCCTGCCACCCCCAAAGCAGTATCAGTCTGGCTCTCCACGCAGCTGCATAAACACCTGTGCCTGCAGAGCACAGTGAGTACCATGGGGACCAGAAGTCCAAAATGAAAAGTGGACACAAGATGCTAATGACATTGACTCTGTCAAAGAAATACATGTCAAAGCACAACTTCACATGCCATTAAAATCTGACACATCCTTGAGTCCTTTATTTTCTCCCTAGACTGTAAAAGACATGAGAAGAGATGCTCTATGTTGAGTTGTTTCAGATTCTTTCCAGGAAAAAATTAAAATAAAATCTAGGCTTACTGTGAGTTAACAGGAGGAATACTGAATGGAAATTATTTTTTTTTAAATTATTAAGTATAATTTCACAGTGTAAGTTTTCTTAATATCAAATATAAATATTCATTAACCTGGGCTCATTTTGTAAAGTCAGTTTTTTCATCTTCAAAGATCCTAAATATGAGAACTTCAAAGTGAAATTATTTCTATTGTGGACCGTACATTCTGTTGTACAAAGGGTAATGGGCAGGTCTTTGCATAAGACCACAGAATGTTAGGGGTTGGAAGGGACCTCTGGAGATCGAGTCCAACCCCCCTGCCAGAGTAGGACCAAATCTATAGCAGGTCACTCAGAAAGGCATCCAGACAGGTCTTGAAAGTCTCCAAAGAAGGAGGCTCCACAACCTCTCTGGGGAACCTCTTCCAGTGGTCTGTAACCCTTACAGTATAAAAGTTCTTCCTCATGTTGAAATGGAACTTCCTGTGCTCTAGTTTGCATCCAGTGCACCTCATCCTATCATGGCGCACAGCTGAAGAGAGATTGGCCCCACCCTTCATATATTTATATACATTACTAAGATCCCCCTTCAGTCTTCTCTAAACTCTCTCAAGTAAGTCTCTGTCCCTCTTGAACTGGGGAGCCCAGAACTGGGCAGAGCAGAGGGTGAGAACCTCCCTCAACCTGCTGGACACACTTTTACTTAATGCACCCTTCTAAATGCACTTAATGCATCTTAAGATGATGGAGGATACCAAACATAGCTGGAAGAAAGGGACATGAGCAACCATTTTCACAGTAATCTGACTAGGAAAGTTGTTTGTAACAAACTGTTTAAATACTTACGTTGAGAGAATATCTAGTGGCAGTGTCAGTAGTGAGCTCACAGAGCCAGTAAACAAGCACTTGTAGATACGACCTACATGAAGAAACAGAAGTGTGGTATAAATTAAATTTTGGTTATAGCCTCACTTGGAAACAACAATAGGTACCCTCTTTTTACCTGGTGTCTTAACTACATTTAGGGCAAGGAAAAAAATCTCAACTTCCAGGGAACTAACAGAACTCAAGACCATATACAACCATATGGAACAAAGCTGTATTTATTTTAACTGAACATTCTTGATAAAGTATATCTTTGGAGTATAAGATTAATCTAGACCTGTCTCCATCACTGGTCACACCAATGAACACTTAAGAAAGAACATGGAAACAGGTTAAAGATACTGCCTCAGCACATTCTCATATGCTTCTGCAAAGCCACTCAGTTCCTGTGCCACCACATCTGAGTGCTAATTAATCCTTGATGGTTTTTTTTTATCCATCAATAAGTTAAATCATATTTTGAACCTGTATCAACTTCTGGTATTACTATATCTTGTAGCAAGGAGTCTCACCATTTCATTATCTGTTTTAAATAATTGTTTTATGGATTAATAGTTAATAGTAGTTAATGTTAGCTTTTTACAATGATTTTTCAGTCACAATCTTAAAAGTAGGTTATCAGTGTATATACTCTACTTCAGAAAATGAGGTTCAGCTCCATAGGATGACACAGATACTCTGAAAAGCATGAGGGAAGAATTAAAACACCCATACTCAGAAATGCAATTCTTAATATTCTCATTCCACTCTTTAGGCAGGCATAGATACTCAAAGAAATACTGGCACTCTATAGTTTCTGTGACCTAGAATAAATAGCTCATTTATTATCTCTTCATTAATGTGTCTGGAACTTATAGAAAGTTTGTATTTCTACATCCCTCATGAATAATCCATCAAAAATGCCTAAGAGATCTATTGTTTATGCTCACTTTTTACCTATAACATAATATAGCACTTGGAGAAAGTTAACACGTACAGCCCCAGTGCAATCCAACCCTCCTTCTGAAATTGAGCAGAAAATAATACAACATTCAAAGGTCTAGAGTAAGTTAGAATACAAAAGACACAATGACTATAGCTGTTCTAATGAAAATGTTCAGTCTCATTGTAGTACTATTACTAAACTACTAAAATGTATACGACTTACACATTTTATATTGAAGTCACTGAATCAAATTTACTAAGATGATACTGATCCTCTGCTGCCAGTGAGTTTCAATAGTTTCCCTTGCTCACGATCTAGCTACATGGTGAGGAAACTGCAAAGGGGCAGATGCCACTAGGAACTCTGCCAGGCTGAACGGGTCAAAGAACACAAGCCTTATAACTTCCAATTTCCGAAACACACTGGTAGGAAACCAGTGGAACAAAACTCATTGCAAGACTTTATGGAATAGGAAGGGGATTTTATTACACAAAATAGCTAAGCAAACTGATATCTATGCAACACCTTTTTCCTCAAAGGTTTCACTTGTTCACTCTCATATAAGCACTAAGACGTATATGCCTAAGTGGTCTGGATACATATCCTATCTTCCTTCTCTGTATAATTCCAGTGTTGTTCATCTTCTTGACACTTCAGCTTTAGTCTGCTTTCCCTCTTGATTTGAATGCATCTTCATGCACAGTATTCTTTGGCAAACAGCAAATACTCCTTTTAGCCCTTCTTCTGCTGGTTCTTTTGGTGCTCACATACACAATTCCATTCATACTTACTCAAGTCAACGTAAGTAGTTCTGTTACACACCTCTACAATTTTAACCACTACATCATTACATTAAACATATATACAACTATTTTCTCAACTATTTATTTTTAAAAAGTTGCATCTTAATCACTCCAGGAAAATATTCATATGCCATATCAGAATGTGAGTGGCGATTTCTAAAATTTGACATAAAGAAGGTACTTCAGATAAGCCAACTTTCACTTTGGCATTTCCTACTGCCTTAGTGTACACACATTCACCTTACTTAGTGTGTATACCTCTTTCCTACTCCATGAACTGCACCTTGGGTAATTCATTCTAGAAACCGTGCAGCAAAATACTACTATCACAGAGAATAAAACCACTCTGGATTAATATGGCCCAATTAATCCTACTTCTCTGAACAGATAGAACAGATTGTATAGCTGGCTTTTTTCATCCACTAATGTAAAAATGCTTTGTGCTAATAGAATAGCAACAGTATATTGGAACATGCCTGGATCAGGCTGCCTGTATGCACAGAGAGACCAATTCCTTTTACTTAGCCATATAAGATGGGTAACATAATAAATAAGTGACTACAAAAAAATAATGTAGAATTTATCCCACAATGGGATAACTGCATGACTAGCATGTTAATCTGGAAGGAAGGTTTGTTCAATTACACATTTCCTTTGGTATGTTTGATAAGTTCTTCTACACTGCACCTTTTTCTTCCAGATACAACATAATGAGATAATACTTCCTTGTGAAGCCAGCCACACAGTTACATGAGCCATATGATGGAACTTTAACCTAAGATGACAAAACCTGCACAAAATCACATCCAAAAGATAGATCCTAACACATTTCAAAAGCAAATGGATTTTTAAAGGCTTGTTATGCATGGCTTTATCAAGTTGGATATCTTCCCATGCAAATACGTTACCCTTCACAGTATGTTAATTCTTAGAGGAATCCATAAACATGTATATATATGTACAATGTTAGAGACAGAAATTACATAAAAAAACTGCAGTCACTCACAAATAAAAATAATAATTAATTTATATTAGCTTAGGAAATGAATATTAAAAAACAAAAATTAAATCTGTAAAAAAGTAAGTCTTCAAAACTAAACTGTAGATGGTGATTTCTGGTAACATTTCACTATTACTGAAGAGTCAGCATCAGGTTTTCAGACAGTTAAGAAGTGTAACTACCTTGACTAATCTGTTAAATATGATTTTGCTGTCCTTCAGAAGTTTCAGTAAGACAAGTGTATAACATTTACATTTTGAACAATGGTAGAAAACCAAGTTTTATCTAACAACCCAAGGAACAAATTTGAAATATTTTTTAGTTCTAATGCAGAGCAGTTTACAAATCTTCTTTACTCCATGCCCAGAAAAGCTCTCTTCCTTGCACAGGAAAAACAGGCTGCAGGAACAGGGCCACTCTTTTATAGCTGATGCCAGTATTGCACTATTGTCAAATTAAGCCAGTGCCAGCTACATATAAAAACACAGAACATTGAGAAACTGTTTAAGGAGATGCATTCACTGGCTCTGTGCTCTTTTGTTCAAGGCATATATTACTGTTTGTAAAGATGGACTTCCAATCATTTCCTTGACTGAACACTATGTCCCCTTTGCCCTTTTTAATCTTCTCTGTATTTTTAGCTTGTTCATACATCAATAATTCTCATCACTTGTATTTGAAAAGTGAATTTCAAACTAGATACTAGTAATTTAAATGTGCCCTCTCTTTTTCTGTTAATTCCTTTACTCACAAGCCTTTGAGATTTTTTAAGAGTTTTACTAATCAATTTATGTATGATCATAAAGGAATTTAATTTCTCATACTACAAAATAAAATTCCACTTTCATTTAGACATAGTTAGTAAACCAGGAAAATTCTTTCATCCTAATACTAATAAATAGTATAAAATAAAACCTGCCATGTAGATTTTTAAATAGATCAGTGAAAAGAAGCATTTTATTGGAACAAGCAGTTTAAAATCCCTTTTACGCATTTTCTCCTACCCCTTAATACCTTTCTGCATTGCACTACTGGCTTAAGAGTCAAAGAGCTAGAACTTATGAGTGAAAATAAGTCAAATAATGCCTTTGAATTGATCTTTAAAAAAAAAAAGCCAAACAAAAACCCAATAATGGTCCCACAAAGCTTTGTTGCAGAAAGTGGCATATTTTCCTGTGAATAAGTATTATAGTACAAAAAAATTAATACTTACATGCAGTAAGAGGTACTACTCCCAACCATGCAAAGGCCACAAGTGTATAATGAAACCAGTATCGTATTGCTGTGCCGATACTTGTAACCAGTCCAGCAAAGATGTCTTGGATTGGAAGCCGTGAAGGCATATCTGGGGAATAAACTGTGTAGAAAAGGCCCTTAATGTAACAGTTCTTTCGATAAAGAAACACTTATGTTAAGAGTCCTGCCAACTACAAAATGTTGGCATTTGGCAAAAGCTTACTAAAATAAGCATATTTTGTAGATTCCCAAGAGAACACTCACTAAGCAAATAACAAAAAACACTTCACATGACACATTTGTTACATTGTTGCTTTGTATACTGTGTGGAATGGGAAAAGGAGTAAGCTCCATGCTGTTTTGTGACTTAGAGGATTTTTCTTAATATTTTATTTATTAACTGTGAACTCTGATTATCTCAAAATAAGCTCAAGCCTACAAGCAGATTATAAATTCAGCATCCCTCCCACTCAGCACTACCTCAAAGATAGCTCTCTCTGTTATTTATAAACCCAGTTCAAGGAAAGACCATAAGGAACAAAAGCAATTCACAATTTTGCATACTGTCGATTTGTTTGTGTTAGATAATTTAGATTCCACTTGCTATCCAACAGCACACAAAAAAGTGAAATGAAAACACCACACAGGCAAGAAAACTGAAGGGAACTGATGAATTATCTACAGACATTGAAATATACACAAAGCAATTTTTACTTTGAACACATTTTCCGTTTAATACCATACAAGATTTCTTTGACTAAGGTCAGTCCTATTACAGAACAGAACACAAAACTCTCAGCCTGTATAGACATTTTCACAGTAGTACATTTTCTTAACTTTTAAAATTCAACACCTATATATTACATGAAGTCATCCTACTCAAAAGCCAAGAAAAACAGTGACAGGGCTTCGTCCTCTACAAACAATTTAAAAACATCTATCACTACCAATTTCATTACATTTAGCTGGCTTCTATAGACTTGGATGGATGCTGAAAAGTGATAAAGCACACTATCAATAACACATATGAATAAAGAAGATAAACTATAGTTTGGAGTTGCACAAAGACATTGCTGCCTAGATGTTTAGCAGTTATGTTTGAAGCGCTGAGCTTGAAGTTATACTTTCAACTACATAAGGAAACTCGACTTTTATAGGAACTACTTGTGAGAAGTTTCACTTCCCTCTCATGAATAATCCTTCAATTTAAAAGGCTGAGAAATACTGCTTCATGAAATGCACCAGCATCCCCCTTTTCCTTTAATGATCATCCTTGCTACCTTTACTTACGTTCCTAATCTCCCTAATCTCAGAAAAGAAGCCTATACAGGAGAAAAAAAAACTTCCCCTTTTCGAGGATATTTCCCTCAGTTTCTGTACTATAAAGAGAACTCAAGAGCATAGAAAAGCGCTATCAAGGAGCAGAAGTAGCCAAAGAATGTGGAGAGTCCTGTGCATTTCAACAACATATGGATTATATTTGACACTAAGTAACCACAAAACAGTAACCAAAAGACAAATACAATCTGGTTTTAAATTTCAAAGGTTCTTAGTTGTCAGGTATCTGGCAAGGAACTGGATTTTTTTTGTTTTTTATAAAGGACTAATAATTTAACATACTCATATAGTAGCTGTGAGTGTAGAAATATATCTTTGAGAACACAGAAGAGTAAATTGAAAGCAGGACACAAACATACCTTGACACTGTCTCGCAATTTACAGTTTTGTTATTAGAGAAAGAGATTTAACATACAACTTGGCAGTACCACAGAAAATGCCCACTGAAGGCTTACTAACACCCTCTCAACTCAAAGGCAACAAAAATTCTGGAAAACTGAGGACACAAGCGGACCTTTGTTGAGGGTGCTAAAAGAATACCTACCCAGAGTGTATTTGTTACGCATTTATGATATGACTCAGACAAAGCTGTACCCAGCAGGTACTCTGAGGCTTATTTTTTTAATTTTCAAGAAGTTTATTCTAATCAACACTTTGGAACTGCAACACAGGCTACAAGGAAAACATTAACTTAGCATTAATTATTTAATTGTTAGGGGGAAGCTAGGAGAGTTTAAAGTTTTTTTAAAAAAGCATCTTTCAGGAATTACTGAATACACACAGAGGACTAAAAAAATATGTTCAGTAAAGTTGAAGTGGTTATTAATTTTAGCACCTCTACACACTCACTTTTCTAAAGGTTTTACAATTACAACTCAATTGAGTATTCAAATAAATGCAGAGTGTAGCTACTACTCAGAGAAGACAAGCTTCATCAAGCTACATGTAACAATTTGGTGAGTTTTTATGATTTCAGGAGCTGAGACAGGATAAAGGCAGGGGGAAGACTGCAATTTTTCCTCTGTTTCACTAAACCTCAAAATATATAAAGCTTCTACCACTATAAGCTTTATACCATAATGATAAAGTAAAGCCCTTCTATATCCTAAAACATTTGGGTGGGTGAAATGCAAAAATTCCTAGCATGACAGGAACCCCTGGTGTGCAAGCACACTGAGCACTGAAGCTTGCTGCCAGTGATCTTCATAGCTAATCCCCCTGCTTGTCTCTGTCACCTACTGCCATTTTTCTCTCCACATTCCACATCCTTTAATCCACTCTCCACTACCACTGCAAGACCTAAGACTTTGACCCCTGCCACCGCAGTATACATCCTCTCCATTCCCTTATGCACACTTGTCCTCCTCATCCTTCCTCCACCCCTTAATTTCCATCCCAGCAATCTTTTCTAACTCAGTTTGAGAAAGCAATTTCCTGCATTATTTACCACAGTTCCTTCAAATAAAAATCTCTCTACTGGAGGCCAACTACAGTAATTATTCTTTCCTATTACAGCATCAAATTCAAACAGACTTTGGCTGAGCATAAGCTAGCCTTCATAGCTTTAGTTCAACTTCTTTGAGCTGGCAAGGCTATGAGAAAACTACTGTAAAGGCTTTTTGATACCAGTGCAGTGAAACTGCTTTTTTACTTGTGAATACTACATTTGGGTGGGTTTTTTTTGTTTGGCTGATTGCTCTCTGGGAGCAGATGCCCTCCCCATAAGCCTAACTTTTTCAGGAACACAAATACTAATTTTGCTTCTCCAAAGCATACAGCTGAGGACAAAAATACAGTATTACACTGACACACACAATTAAAGAAAAACATAAGGCTGTCTTAGAATTTTTCCTCCTCGAAAAAATGAGGAAGTGAGAAGGTAATAATTGTTAGTAGTTTTCAGGGAAACAGTTTGTCAGTACATTTCAGCTGACCAACAGGTGTATACCCAGTGTGGAAGCAAAACATGTTCAATTAAGTGAAACAATCATTTAGCGTACTTCACAGCACCTCCACACTTAAAAAAGCCCTTTTATCCATACATTTTCTATTTACTATTACACTTGCAAGCCATGAACATGCCACCCCAATCATCCTTGTGTGGTGATCATTAAGTAAGACCATATAACTCTTAAGTAAAAAACAGTGTGATTTATAGTTCATGGATTAAAGTACTAGTCTGGTAAAACAGTGATTGTAAATTATTCCTTAGATTCAATTAGGTGACCTTCATTAGACCCTTCCGACCCAAACCACTGTATGTTTCTATATTTTACACTCTTGAGATATACACAATTTTACTCCAAATTGCTATGGTAATAATAGAAAAATGCTACCCCTTCTCATGAAAGCCATGGGTCTAACAAAACACATGAACTGACACTCATACCTATCTCAACAGGATGCTTACTCTGTCACCCTGGAGCTGGCAGCAGACATGTTGAATTCTGTGCCAACATGCAGTGGTTTGTTTCAGAAGTTCATGTATTTACAAACTAGACTTTCTAGAAATGCTGAAGCTATGGACTACAGTATTAAAGTCTGTCAAAAGGAACAGGTTAAAAACTAGCCCATTATATCCTTCAATAAAACCTTAATTACTTTGAATGTCAAGCCAAACAAAACTGGGTCAGTCATTTCAGTATAATTACATCGTTTCTTACAGATCATTTAGTACAAAACTAAAGATCCAAAAGTTTGGAACTTAATAAATGGTTATTACAAAACCCACACAACTACTACATTATGGTTTTTGCACTGGTTACTTTAAAATATGAATATATAATTTAATCTTTTACAATCAGGTCAGTGGTACTAATTTTTACTTGCCCTAAAGTCTCTGAAACATATGCTACCCACATCCAGAAGGTTTTAAGATGATAAAAAAGTACCAAGGCTTATGGATCAATAAAAAAAAACAAAACACCCACAACCTTAAGTCTTTAATGTGGACAATCTCAGTGTGTTATAGGATAGCTTAGGAGGTCAATGAATTAAAATGATTCACAGGAACAAATAGCTCCTGATCCAATAAACTTTCATATTAAGTTAAACATGTACAAAGGTGGGAAACAACAAGAAAAAGAAAGAACAGTAACAAACTAGGATTACAACAATACAGAGATCATCAAGTCTAACACCCCTGCAAAAGCAGGGCCACCACAGAATCTAGGGCAGGTCACACAGAAACATACCCAAAAGGGTCTTGAAAGTCTCCAGAGAAGGAGACTCCACAACCTCTCTGGACAGCTTCTTCCAGTAAAATAGCTTCTCCCCATGTTGAGGTGGAACTTCCTGTGCTCTAGTTTGCATCCATTGCACCTCATCCTAACACAAGGCACAACTGAAAAGAGATTGGCCCTTCCTTCTTGACACCCACCTGTCAGATATTTATATACATTAATAAGATCCTCTCTCAGTCTTCTCTAGACTAAACAGCCTCAGGTCTCTCAGCCTTTCCTCATAAGGCAGGTGTTCCAGTCCCTTAATCACTCTTGTAGCTCACCATTGGACTCTCTCAAGTAAATCCCTGTCCCACTTGAACTGGGGAGCCCAGAACTGGACACTATACTCTAGGTGGGATCTCAGTAGGGCAGAGTAGAGGGGGAGGAGAACCTCCCTCAACCTACTGAACACACTCCTCTTAATGCACTCCAGGATACCATTGGCTTTCTTGGCCACAATGGCATATTGCTGTCCCATGGATAACTTCCTGTTC
>NW_009953864.1:986236-994588 GCF_000747805.2 Chaetura pelagica
CAGCAGGACTCCAAGGCCCTTCTCCAGATCTGCTTATTAGCAGGTCAGCTCCTAACCTGCACTGGTGCATGTTGCTGTTCCTTCTTATGAATTTGTAAAAATATTCCATGTTAATGCTACCTTCTAGAGAAAAGAGAAGTTTTGAAAAACTATCTTCTCACATGAAATACAGTCTCACCTTCTTTCATGGGTCAGTGCTTATGAATGTTTAGTGTGATAGCCAGAAAAGTGCATCTTAGCACAACAAAGGAAAGCGAGTGTGTGGGGAGGAAAAAAATAAGAGTAGTTGCTATTTAGAATCTCAGAAATAAAATGTACAAGTTAAAAATAAACCTTGACACAGTTCAAAGAAAGTCCAAAGCTACTTTTTTTGTAATAGTTGTATTGATTCGTAAATTGAAGAACCATAGAAAAGGATGAATTTTTAATCATATGAAATTTAGCTTCAAAGTGTGTGTTTGAAAATTTGAGTCATTTGCCTACATGATTCAACATTTTTAGAGAATGATGCTATGATTTAAAAGAAAAATAAGTTCCTTTGTTCTCCTGCCAAGGTGCAAGTTAGAGCTTTTACTCTTTCTTTTGTTTCTTACAAACAGTAACTCACCTGGGTAGTTCAGGTGTTAAAGAAGTCACATGATGTTACTGAAGTCAAAGACAGTAAAGGACTTGAATAATATATGTACTAGGAATATTTTATGAACATTCTATACACAGAAGGTCACCTAGCAAACAAGCTTTTTTGACAGAACTACAGCAACAGCCGTAACAAGCAAAACAAACTAAATTAAAAGAAGAGATGCTGGTATTACTGCTCTATTACTCTCAACTTAGTGCCTGTCTGTTCAAACACAGAAACTAATTATGTATATGCATTTATTCCACCACATTCCATGGTGAATTAATTTATCTCAAAGTGCTTTAAAACTGGCATGGTTACAGGCCAGATCCAACCTCATTTTGGATGACTAGCATATACTTCAATCCCATCTCTGCCTTTGTATTCTCTCTCCAGCACCGGTGATACTTTACCAGCTCCCACAGGCAGATCCAGCTTCCAGGCTGGAAGTCCACATTACCTTCCAAATATGAAGGGAAAAGAGACATTAAGGAAGCTGTAACTGCATGAGTTTTGGGTGTGAGGGAAATAATGAAACAAGAAATGCTGGGTATAGAAGGCTGGGGGAAATCAGTGCTAGATACCCAACATATGCTACCACCCTGTACAGCCTGGAAAACATTATTAGCTGAGGGTGTTCAGTCTGAGGAGGGCCCAGTGTGTGACAGCAGGATGAGGAGACCTTTGCTAGAGGCAGAATATGGTGGAAGTACTCTATGACACTGGGAAGCAAGAGGTTCACTTATTACCAGTTTCACAGCTCCTATGACAAATGGTAGTTTGCTGAGGCACAGTAATGCAATTATGTTTTCTCGTGAGTCTGTTACCTGCGACTGTGTTACAAACCATGCTGATAACAGCTATGTCAATCAAGTATTAAACTTAGGGAGGCACACCTCCGTTGATAAGCTTTCTAGTATCCAGAGTAACACATAAAATGCATGTCATTTAGAACTTCTCATCCTCTTTCTCCTATGCCCTAAGTAAAATTTCATACACTTTTGTCTTTTTTTCATACACAACTAGAAAGCCTTACTTCATCTTAACAACTAGTAAATCACTGAAATGGAGCTTTCTGGTCTTACACACTAAATTCTGTGGTGGACCTAGTACGAGAATGCAATTTTGGAAGTGGCTAGTTAGCTGATAAAGAGCTCCAGAACCGTGGATCACTCTTAATTTGCACAGCTTTCAAACAGAAGCAATATACTGTCTTTATAAAAATTTTTAACAAATAAAATTTGCAAGCAGATGACATTGCTCTGACATTTCTTATACAGGTCTCTGTAGTATTTAAAAAGAATAACCTGAAAGTATTGCTGTGATCAACATAAAGTACACCATTCTTGTCACACTGGTAAGACAGAGTTAATATTGTGTAATTCACTGCTTATCATTTAAAAATGGTTTCATGTGCTTAATTAATTGTTAGCAGAAATGGAAAATTCTGAGGTTCAGTATCTAAAAGGAAGGTGGATTATGGGATTTTTGGAACAGAAAATACTTGAACTAAACCACTTGGCTCCTTAAAAAAGAAAAACAGTAGAGGTGAGAGGGGAGCAGGAGATGGGATGAGCACTCTGTTCTCTAACTGGAACCAGATACCCTGAACAGGAGTTTTGATTTTTATTGCACCACTCACATAAATTAGCCAAAACTCAATTTCTCCGATTTCAAGACAGCTTCTATAGTGCAGATACTGATCAGTTGAAGAAAAATTTAAATTACATATCTGCATCATGAAGAATCGAGTTCAGCATTTGCAAAGATGAAATCAGAACAAATAAATGTAATTAGAAAAACACATAACACAAGAACCACTTTACCTACTCAACAATCAATAAGCTGGCACTACTGAATAGTGAGCCTAGCCTGCCACTAAGCCAAAGGACCTCCCTTATTTATACTCCTATTGGTTAAAATGTAATCAGGTACCCTCCGGGAACTATGTAAAGATACAGCAGTTCTTCATCGTAAGTAGCCTAACTTATTTAGTTGAATCAAACATAAAAGCTGTTATAATACTGGGTAGTTACTATATCTTTTACTAAAATGCAGGTGGAATAATTATAATTTCCATTATCTGCAAAAACTATCTGAATTGAAACTGACAGAAGTTGTGGTAGTGCTGCAGGTGCTTAGTTCAAAGGTAACTGAAAACTGTTTTTCAAACTCAAATTCTGCTGTGGTTTCACCTTAATATTCAGGCTCATAAACACTCAAATTCATCAATGAAGCTGAAAATACACCATATGCTCTATTGTTGGCTACAGAAGAATGGGACTGAGGTAGACAGAAAAGGTAAAGAATCATACTTCTTTTAAGGCTCACAAATTTATGAACCAGATAATTCATTGCTCAAACAATTCACAGTCTGCAATAATACCCATAAGAACTGTAACTCAAACAAAGATACAGAAGTTAAAACACACATTTTAATCTATCATACTGAAAACTAATCATACATACTTAAGACAAAAAAAAGAAAATCTGAAATATAGGAGCAGTAAAATATACTTACTTGGTGTGAAAGCAAATCTGTGCTTACATAATTCACAGTATTCTTTTCTGCTGTGTTTAAGCCACTGAACTAAGCTGCAATAAAAAGTGATCATATTAAAACATGCTATCACATACCTCCACCTTACCCCTTCTTTAAGGAAAAAACCCAAATTCTGTTTTAAAACATGAATCAGGATATTAGTAGTATCAAGCAGCGCTTAATTGAGCATGTTTACTAAGCTCATTTAGGCCACCAAGCAAGTTCCAAAAAGTGAGAAAGTTAAGCTGAGTAAGTGACTCTTGAACTACATCGCTTACATTGTTGACAAAGTGCATTCTTTGCTTATGTTACTGAAAAGGCTAATAACTAAAAGCATATAACCTGACATGGACACCCACTAGTGACACCAATCCTCAAAAATATTTCAAGTCATGACACATACTCATGTAAGATTTAGAGCTGTTACGTTTGTGAAAAAATGGCTATTAAAACATCAAAAAAGAATGTGAAAATGTGTGCTATAGACCAGAACTACAGTTTTTACTTTATCATTTTCCTGATCAAACATACACCTCAAAATGACCAAAAAGTACTCGAGTACTTTTATTTCTTTCATGCAGTTACATGTTCTTTTTATTCACAAATACAAGCGGGCAGAAAACCCCCAATATACTGATTTTTCTGCTTAGTTTTCATAAGGTTAATAAATGTGCACAACTGAAGTCCTAAACACAAAAAATTATCAGTACTTTCTTCTCATATATAATTACTAAATACTTTGTGAACTGTAATGAAACAAAAAAATCAAAATCCCTAACACATTTCCTCTGAAAACTGGATTTCCTTAACAGTTAACCCGAAGACTTGAGAAGTACTGTTTTAGAAACATGCCAATGTGGTTTTTTTTCTTTTTTAAATATAAAAAATTAACCCCGCCCCCACAAACACAGAACTTACCATTCCTGATGTATGAATTTAATACTGCCAGTACACACACATGGATGATAGAGGGGTTTCTCAGGAGTTCCTTCAGACCGACAGACTCTGCATATATCTGCTGACAAGGACAAAGCTCATTACCCTACTGCTTCAGAACTCACATTTGCAAGACAAATTACATAATTCTTGAAACTTTATGTAGCAAAATGAAGCCAAAATAAATTGAAAGAGGATGAAAGACAGTTATCATATGATGCAAGACATGATGACTGAGAGAATACCACAAAAAGCAACAAGAATGTTATCTGCCTGATCATGTTATAAAAACATCAGAACATGTCTTATTTTAAGACTTCCAGGAAACAAACATAGTAAAGCTACATGCAGAGGTGCTCTTTTCCTAAAAAAAGTTATCACCAAAAGAAAAGAGATTATTAAGGATAATCTTTCTGAAAGTGGAGACTTTGAAATGGAAAAATTCCATCTGAGTTTTCAAAAGTTAAAGAAAGGCTGAGGAAAAGGGATTTACAAATATTTAACAATGACTTAGGCACGCCTTTTGCTACCCTTGAACCCAAGATGGGAGTTCCTTGGTGCTCTTGATGAAAGGGAAAAAATCCACCACATCACAATAATCAGAAATTGGTATTTTGAGAGTTTGCTACCTGAGCTGAATAAAGCCAACCACTTAGCTGCCTACAGTTCAGCCACCATAGGAAAGACATTTTCTATTTCTTTTTTTCAAAATGTCAGTAATACTTCAAATGGTCCCACACACTCTTTTTTCTCTATTTTTGACATTTTCTTACAACTAAAGATTGCAAGATGCTTTGTGGACAAAGAAACACGTATAAACCTCTACCTCAACAGAACAGATGTCTATTTTAACACTGTTCAGTTATTCAGAGCATTTAAACACACAACCGAATACAAGTAATTACTTTTTAATTTGCTTTTTGACACATGGGTGGGATCTTCATTTTACTCATCCTTTAATACCATTGAACTTTCACTTCTATTACAGAAATTAACATAAAATGTCTGTATTTATAACAGATTTCAGCTTAGCATTTAATCTTTTGTTAATTATTTCTGTTAAACACCATTCAGCAAACCTGCAAGAGCACAACAGATACACAGAGGTCTCTGTTAGAAAAACACTAACTTAAAGTACTGAAGTAAGAACACTGAAAATACACAGTTTCAAGTCTGAATCACCTTTGTTCTTGATTGAAAGCTTCAAAAGTTAATGTTTTTATATAAAAAGTTCCAAAAGGTGCCAAACATTAAAATGTTTTTTCTACAAAGAATTCACAATATGACCACATCCACAGTTCACAGGGTATTACAACAGTTCCTACAAGACTTCAAGTGATTCTAAAGAGAAAACAATAGTTTTATATTTATATACACGAGAGATTTGAATTCAGTCATGCAGGACTGAAAACCTAGAATTAACAGAAACATGTACTGATGCAATATCACGAAATACCACATCAAAGATGCTACATAGAGACAAAGAATACTTCCATCACAGCCGACAAACAACAAGAGCCCCTGGTTTCTCTGCTGAAAAGAACTATCAGCACCACTACTTCATATAACAAATTATTCCGTTTTCACAGAGAGCATTTCCAAATGGCTACACAGGACAGTTCTCTTCAACCCACAGAGAGGTTCTACCCACTAACTCTGGTGTCCTCACCTCCAGCATTCTTTCAAATATAGCTCCTTTGCTACAGGAAACAACTTTGTATGCTGGATCAGTCTCATAATAGAGCCAGCATACAAGACGGGATGGGAAACCGCTGCTTTAAGAACACTCTCTGGCACCAAACCCAGGGAGTTAAAAAGTCTACTGCTTTGAAACACCCCCATAGCTCTCCAAACCCACACATTAATGGTCCATTGGCTTTCACAGCATACTGTTGAGTCAAAACTGTTGGGGAAAAACATCAGTTGCTTTACTGAAAGCTAATGCACTCTTTGCTTGGAAAAGGATTTCCTCTGTCACCTTACTAAAATAAGTTAAATCTATTTTGTTTTTTCAAAGGCTATGACAATGCCTAGATATTCCCACTTGTTTTATAAACGCAAATAAACACATATGAGAGTAATAATCTAGACTGTAAAGAAGCAGATGGTTTCAAAGCCATAAAGCCTGCTAAGGGGCAGGATGTCATGTTCAGAGTGAATTCTACTGTGTATCGCATATGATATTTCTACTAAAACACACACTTTGCCTCCTTTCCTTCATGTATGTGTTTTGGAAAAAATGATCTTGGGTAACACAGTTCTTTGTTCTCCCAGAGGATCGTTCTCTGCCTACCACCTCTCTGAATATTCATCACTGTAATATCTAAAAACGAAGACTGTGTTATTTAGCAGCAAACCAATTTAACTAGAAACAAACAGGAATACCTCTCATCAGCACAAGTTGGTATCTGGAGCTTTCAAGTACGACAGACACACAACTCAGACATTCATTGCAAGGCAAAGAAGCTGCCACTTAGGTCTGGCTGTTACTACCCTGACCTGCCTCTTTGAGATCTCACCATCTAGTTAAGTCACAATACAAATTTGCCAAGAAGGAAAGTCATCAGAAAAACAAGGGCCACCAATAGCTAGGAAAGTTAATTTGACACTTTGTAGCAGTAGTTCAGTCACAGAGTAATATTAGAGCATGGATTTCCTCCTTCTTAAGGCACTAACACAGCCTTTTCTGCTGCTAGTGTTTATCGCTCTCTAACCTTGGGAAGTCTCTTCTGTGTCCTGGCAAGTGTGATGAAATTCAAATAGTGGGGACTGAAGTTTGCAGCTGTAGAAGTTGTAGCATTCTAGTGGTATTTATGGAAAGTGAGTCTATAGACTGATTACTTTCATCCTCCTACTCCAAGCTTTCGAGGGTAACATTGATAAGACTACAACATAATAACTAAGGCTACATGTATATGTATTTGTTCTTATACATAGATACACACAGAAAAGTCCAAATTCCACATTCAGAGTTAAACAAGAAGGTTTAGTTAAAGGAGACAATGCCTTAAGTTTAACTAACAGCCCTCTCTTCTCTCCCTGATCTCACTGTTCCCCAAATTAAAGCCAGTAAAAGCAGGTCTGATCACTGTTAACAGCCAACAAATTACCAACTATGCTGCTTGAGTTAATTCCACAAAGATGGTTCACCAGCTAGCAGAGTGGTGGGAACACAGCTGGCTACTTCTGAGAATCCACTTCATAGTTTGCTATAATCCAGGTTTTCAGAGCAACCAGAGGCAAAGCAGTTTCATCTTGTTTATCTCATCAGTATAAGTAAGTGTTGCTCTACAGAGGCATGACACACCTGCAGACCAGTTCTAGAAGTTGTTAGATTTTAAAGACAGTAATATTTTTATAAATCATCTGGTTTTAAAAGTACTAAAGATGTCTACAGAACAATGCAAGGGAGATTTCCACAAAGGTGATGTCTTATTTCCTGCAGTGTTTCATGTTTTCCCAGCTTTTCTTTTTAAAAACTTCTCAAGCTGGAAAATCAAGTGCCACTAGTTAAAAAGCGACATTCAAAATGATGCCAAAGTAACAAATGCCAAGAGACAAAACACTTTCCTTGGAACTGTCTTGCTGATGCAATATATGTTTGTAGTTATTGCTTAAAATGACAAACAGAGCTCAGATACTGCAAGAAACATGGCACAACACATGCCCTTCACTTATTTTGGTTTATTCTACCATACGAAGTGCCGGTTTATGAAAGGTCTCCATTGTCAGCTTGAACTATGCAGTTCCTCAACGTTATTCAAGCAGAGGAAAAGTGCTGACAACACATAACCACATTTGATCTCAAGGAAAGTAAATGCCCTTAAAAATGGAAACTGCGCAGTAACAAAACATGACTATATCTGTGGCAACTTTTTTTTTTTCTTTTTCAAATCAGGGAAACTACTGTGTGTTAGCCTCTTGAAGAAGCAGCTGAGAAACGCGTCGGCTCCTGGGCACCGCTTCGCAATTTCAATTTTTCAAACAGGTATTTCAACATACACAATAAAGTTAACCTAGCAAAAGAGGCAGCAGCAACTAAAACTGCTATTATTTTCCAGCTCAAAGTGGAAATTCAGATCTCGCTGAGTTCCAGGGCCAGGTATGACACCGCCGGCCACCACTGGACCCGAAGACAATTGGGCACGACCCAGGACAGCCCCCTCCTCACTGCCCCAACTCCCCTTCCCGAACCCTCTAACTCGGCCCCCGCTCCCTCCTGGCAACGGAGAACAACGCGGAGCCTGGGGGGGGG
>NW_009953864.1:995419-1040140 GCF_000747805.2 Chaetura pelagica
CAGCTGTTCCGCTGCTCCTCGGGGGGAGGTGTCTCCTGCCTTGAGCGGCGTTACCTCCGCAAGCCCCGTCTGTCCCTCCCCAGCCTGGCGGTTCCAGCAGAGCTAATAAGCTCCTCAGTGAAACACCAACGTCTCCTTCAGCTTAACCAGGAGCGCGTTGGGTTCCTGCCGGCCCGGGCAGCGCAGGTCACACCTCTGGCTGCACAGAAAGCGACCGGGGGCGGGGGGCTCTGGTGAGCGGGCAAGGGTCTTTGCACAGAAGAAAAGCATAAGAACGGTGTAGTAAGGTTAGAGGGAAGTTCTGTACTGATGAAATGCTCGTGTCTATGTTCTGGTTTTCCATGGCTGCAGTTTTTAACCTCTCTAGTTCAATGAGTTGTGGCAACTTTCAGCTCGCTAAATTTACGGTTTGACCCCTTGTGTCCCACAACCGGTCATTAAGTCCTTCACATTAAACCTCCAGCCATCGTGGCAGCAGTAGTGTGGGTGGCAGGTCAAGTCTGGACTTGGGTGCAGAGATGGCACATGCCAGAGTCACAATTTTATATCTATTTTTCCTCATTTAGCCTCATTTCCTCACATCTCTTTAACCACATGAATACCTTCATGATTATCTTCTTCAGACTGCTGAGATTTATGATACTGGCCTGTGTAAGCAAAAAAAATCAGGAAAATGTGAAGGATTGGAGTGGCTCTCCAGAAGCTGTATAACTATTCACTGATGAAGGTCCTGGGCAAAACTGACTCAACTTGGAGAAAAATTAATAATTTCACACTAACCAAACACCCCCAGGACACAGACACACACAGAGCAGGTCTTGCATATGTTACCCCACCCCTCCCTTCTTCCCGGGCCCAAATCCCTCTGTTCCCGGTTTCTCTCCCTCCTTCCCCCCAGCAGCACAGGGGGACAGGGGATGGGGTTTAGAGTCAGTTCACAGGCTGGTGGTTCCTGCTGCTCCTGCCTCCTCAGGAAGAAGGATTCCTTACAGTCCTGCCCTGCTTCCCCACAGGGTCCCTCCCATGGCAGAGAGTCCTCCAGGAACCTCTCCTTCCTGAGTCCTTCCCACGAGGTCCGGAGCTGCTCCAGCCTGGGCTTCCCACAGAGTCACGGGGGCTTCGGGAACAGCCACCTCCCCTGGCCCGGGGGCTTCCACGGCTGTGTAATCAGAGTCCACTGGCAGCAAATCCTCTGGCCACAAAATCCAAGTCCACTGGCCAAGTTCACCCCTCCTGGCACCTCCAGGGAATGTCTCACCACGTTCCTCCATGAGTGCAGGGGCACAGCTGCCATCTCGCCATGGGCTGCAGGGAAACTTCTGCTGGGGCACCTTCTTCCCCTGCTTCCTCACCAACCACCAGCACCACTTTCCTTCCCCAGCACAGCTGTTCTGCCCCCAAGTGCTTCTCTGCTCAGGTGTTATGTTGATTCTTTTGTATATTAACAGCTGAGGAGCATCTATTGTCCCTCTAATGGCTCCTTGGCTGGGTTTGGAGCAGGGGGAGCTTCTCAGCTTCTTACTGGAGCCACCCCTGTGGCACTTCACCCTCTACAAAAAAAAACAACCACCAAACCAGAACAATTTACAGTGAAGTGCTGCAATAAAATGTGTAGGCTGCACTGTTGTACTCAGCTTCTCTGTGCCCTCCATCTCAGAAAGGCAAGGTGAAAAAAACTCTCACTTTTAACTAAAAAAAAACCAATTCAATTTTAAAGTAAGCTCATTTGCCTCTTGACAAACTGGCTTGGCATGTTAAAAAAGTGCCAGCGTAGGACTGAGAAAGTGAGAAATGCCAGTGTGTTCAATATGTCTGAGCAAGGATTAATGGATGAAAAAAACCCAACAAAAAACAGAGGGGAAAAACATGAAGCGTGGCACTTAAAAGTCAAAAGTACATTTGTAATTCCCATGCTTTAGTTTCACAGACTCACAGAATCGTCATGGTTGGAAAAGACCTCTAAGATCACCAAGTTCAATGGTCAACCCAGAGAAAACCACCATGCCCACTAGAGCATGTCCTGAAGTGCCACGTCTACACGTTCCTTGAATCCATCCAGGGATGGTGATTCAACCCCCTCCCTGGACAGGCTGTTCCAGTGCCTGACCACTCTTTTGGTAAAAAAATTATACCTAGTAACTATTCTAAACTTCCCCTGGTGCAACTTCAGGCCATTTCCTCTAGTCCTATTGTTATCCACTTGGGAGAAGAGGCCAATGCCTGCCTCACTACAACCTCCTTTTAGGTAGTTGTAAAGAGCAATGAGGTCTCCCCTCAGCCTCCTCTTCTGTTCTTGTTACTTGGTGTGGTAAATATAAATTAAATGTCATGTAAAAGTCCCTAAATTATCATTCACATTCAAAAAGCTGTGGCAGGCTGAATGTATATAATTCTCCAATTTCAGTCTTTCATGGTAGGCTTTTTAAAAGTATATAAAAGCTTTTGACATTAGTCACTATACGTGTTGCCAGTGAGTACTTTCATTCTTGTGAAAGCCACTGCCCCCCTGGATATTCCCTGTGCCCTGCAGGGCCTTTAGAAGATGTGCCTCCTGGTGGCCATATTGCCACAGCATCGCATAAAGCTGCCCCTAACCAGCAGGTAGCTGCTGTGCCAGCGGGTTCCTGGCGTGAAGACAGAGAACAGTAGTCTCAGAAGCACAGCCCAGGCTGCTGCTCTGGTACTGAATGCTGACTCTGAGGTTTTGGTGTTGACCGATGTGTCTTCTTTCAGCTGGTGTTTTCTTCTTACCAAACCTAGGCTGTGATTAGTAACTACCTGAGGAACCCAACTTCCTCAATGAAAATGTGTCTCAAGACTGATGTTTTGCACACTTGCTGTATGTTATAAAACGTGTAGCAGCGCTGCACGAAGCATGAATTTAGGGATGGACATAATGGCTCAGGATCATCAGACCTAGTAATGATGTAGGCTCCAGTCCTGCTTATTTTAGAAAATATTTCTGAGGACATGCTTGGCCATGCACTGGGATCTGTTCTATGGATTATGACATCTCTACCAAGAAAGAAACTATGCCCTCTAGCATTTTCAGTAAGGGGTGAAGTTTGCTAGACTGAAAAAAGTGTGGAAATAATATTACAGGAGAAATCACTGTTTAGGAAGTTTGACTAAGAAAATCTAGGCTCTTTATATATGCCTAGATTTCAAGAAGCTAGGTGATATTTGGATGATTGACACATATCTGTTTCCATGGAGCAAGGAAATATCTGCAGAACTTCACAGCTCTTCTCAAGATCTGCAGAATGTGCATCACCAAATCACATGGCATAAACACATCAGGGATCTTTTCACATGTATTCATTACAGTGGATTTTCTGTTTAGAACTAAGCCCTATCAACTTGGTTAGGATCCTGCTGTCACGCTGAGAGTGGAGCTGATGGTTGCTACTAATCTGCTTTAGATCCAGAACTCTGGCTGCTGTTGCTCAGTGAAATACTCTTGGGTTAAAACAAAGCAAAACCAAACAAAAACCAGCTGTATTTGTCTTCCAGAATATCCCATTCATAATAATTGTAGTAACGTTTGAGGCCTATGGTTCTTTACCTAAAACACTTCTGTCAACTTTGAGTGAACCTTTTAGATATTTAGATATTTATGCCATTAGATTAGAATTATACATTTTTAAGGATTTTGGGGGGGTTTTGTGTTTGTTTTTTTTCATACTTCTCCTTGTTCTCCCTCTGGTAATAGAGGGTGCAGTGTGAAACACGTTACCATTATCAAGTGACTGCTTATAAATTCTTGTGAGGTCATGTTGGTTCTCACATCTTCCAAAATCTGTGAAAATATCCTTACAAATTAGGGGTTATCCTCAGTATTTAGCAGGAACAATCTAACTTTGCTAGAGACATTTTCCTTGACCTTCCAGATGGTATTGGAAGTCATGACTGCCAGCCAAATTAGACTGAGCTCCTCTGGGCAGGGCTCAGTTCTAATTCACTTAAAAATGTGAGTGTTGCCAAAAAAAGAATGTGTCTATTGTGGAGAATGATCCACACGATCACAACAAGTACTTTCTTTAACAACACCTATGTTACTGTCTCTGCTGCACTGATGAGGAGAAAAATACAGGCAGACTTTGGTTTCTAATGACTAGTCATTATTTTTTTTTCAAACAATTGCAGCAACAGGAAAAAGGATAGCAGGGGAAACTTGAGCTGTGGTCTAAAGGTCAAAGTAATTACAGGCTGCTCAGAGTCAATGACCTCTGTTTTACGAGGTTGTCTGATTTCTGTAGTAACTTTCACTTCACTGTAGCTTGCACATTGAGAATCTGAGCATAAAACCCCAGCTTTTTTCTTATTTCCTTATGCCAATAATGCATTTACTGCGTGTCCTGCCTTCAGTAGGTGAATAATACAGTGAAGAAACCACTTAATGCTTTTAATGTCTAAAGAGGAGAGTAAAATACTTGGCTTAGTGAAGCAGATTTTCAGTTGGGTGACTGACATGGAAAATCAAGCACATTTACTACTTGATGTACATCTTCTTGACTCTTCTTTGTGGGTCAAACATTTTGTTATACTCATTTTCTTCATGCAGTCATGATGTCTGATGGGCCTCTGCCAGAGCCTCAGCCTGGTTAAAGATGCTAAAGACAGTCATCTCACACGGATGATGACACACACAGAAATGGCAGTGCATGGTATATATTTCTCATGGCCTTATCCTCAGAGGGTCTCAAGAGTATTTGAGAAGCTCAGCTTGGCATCCCAGTCCAGCTCCTGAGAACAAGCTTGTTTGGAATCTCCTTTTCAGAGAACAGCTGGGAAATTTCCTACTTTAGAAGCGGGTGTCTAGTTTATCCCTCCTTTAGAAGGAAGAGCCTGTATTTTCCGATTCATTATCAGCTGAGCCCCAAGAATACAAACAGCTGTCAGAAACCTGCAGCGTGGGTACCACAAGAGGGCACCTCTGCTCCAGCCCCAGGAAATTGTTTAGAAGCTTTGAGAAGAGGGAGTCAGAGGAGATGGAGGATCTCTGGTGCCTGCAGTGGGCCAGCAGACAGAGACCATGGTGGTATGCACCGGGCTGGGGTCATCTGGCAGTTTGATAGGCCATGAAACAAGCAGCTGCCAGTGTTGGGAAACATACTGTCTCTAATGCTGCCACCTGGTTAAGCCTATTACCTGAGGAGCCCAAAGGCATATCCAGGTGTCTGAAGCCTTCGACATCTGAAGCAGCATCTGGCACAACTGCCCTGCACGCTGCCAGCACTGGTGGCAGCTGAGTGGGTGAGTCACCAGGGGCTGCTGATCTCCTGTCCTGCCTCAGGCTTCCGAATCTTGCTCTGTCTTTGATGGAGTAAAAAGTAACCTTCAGATCACATCCCACGACTGCCAGAACCTCTTGAGCAATGTGTCAGATGTTGCCTGTGCTCAGCTGGGGCTGGAGTTGATTGGGAGGAAAGATTTGGGGCCTTAATGCTTCCCCAGGAGCCCCTGGGCGATGTGCCAGCCGCTGATGGTCTCTGCCACCAGGCAGCTGCTACATGCCTTGAGCCCCAGCAGGGAGCAGTCCCGGCTTCTGCTGCAGAGACTGGCCTGTCCATCTGCTCAGGGTGGGAAAAACATGCTGGGAGTTTCTAACCTTGCCTTACTGATGAGGGGCTCATGTAGGGGTCACTATCACCCCAATGCCATTCGCTGAATTTTTCGGTTCAAATTAAGGAAATCCTCTGCAAAATGCTACCTGCTAAACTGTCCTGTTGGCAATATCAAGCAGCCCAAGGTCAAGAGCAGAGAGGCTTCAGGTCCCCAGCAGGAAGGAGGCCAGGGGTAGGGACAGGGTGTGGAAGTGCTCCAGCACTGCCACACCAAATGGTCTCACATGAGGAGCCTGCTGTGTGAACCTGGATGAAAAGGATTGGATCTAGTCTGGCAGTGTGTCAGCACTGTCCTGCTGAGCAGCACATGTGTGAGAACTGATGTGTTCTCACCAGCAGTGTCATCTTGCAATGACAGGAGAAAGTCCAAATAAGTCGAGAGAGAGTGGACACAGAGCTATCTGCTTTTTCTGAGCCATAGGGATCTGTGAACATGGGTGACCTGGAAATCTATACAGCAAAGAGAGCTTGTGCTTCGTTTTCTGCTTTAGATTTTCCCACTGCAGTCCAAAACTGAATTTTGAATATGTATACATCTATTAAATATGTAGATATTTTTATGTTCATATCTCTTCAGTGATTATATCTGAAATGTTCTTGGACCTGCAGTATACTTTGGATAGGTTGTAGATTTTGGATGTAGGATCTGGATCAATTTCAGATCAGCTATCATAACCAAAAAAGGTTTGAATTTATATTGTTACTGAAAGACACAAGAGAAGAAAGACATTAAAGTCGTCTTTCTGTTTTTGAAAACCCCTATTTATACTATGCAAAGCAACAAACATTTATGAAAATGCACTTACGGTTCAGTGACCTTTCAATCTATTTTTTATCACACTTTCCCTACCTGCTCTATTCCAGTTTGATCTCTGTCAATTCTCAAAGATACTTAGTAATGTCCTGCACTTTAGTAGAACGTATAATCACAGACACATAGTAAGATCCTTTGCCTACTAATTTTCAGTTATTTAATATGATCATTCTTTAATGAAAGCTGGAATCTGAAAGATATAAACTTTAACTCACCTGGATGTCCACCCTAAATCCACTGTATTGCAAAATTGTCATATATATTTAATATCGTGCTACGTGGACAAATCAAAGTCCCCCTGTAGGCCACAAAATAAAGTGAGTGTGCATTGTAGGACTGGGATTGGCTGTACTGGATTGGGTCTTCTGAGTTTAGCTTGAGCTCGGGTTCTTCTTCAGCATCTCAGCAATGTTTTTATTATTATTATTATTATTGTTACTACTACTACTATTATTAGATCTGAAGACAAGTTGGAAAAAATATTTATTGTTTTCAGAAAAAAAAACAAAAAACATTCAGAAAAAATTATATATTTCCTTCTTTGTAAAATTTATATTTAAGATAAATGGAGAGCTGTTTAGTACAAGAGTGACAGGGAGGCTGTAGTTTTTAGCTTTTAGCTGCTGTTGGGAGATCACAGAAAAATTAGTTCCTCAAAAAGATACCTAAATAATAGGAAGAACTCCTAAGAGCCTTTGAAGTTTGCAGATTACCTGAGGGGTTTCCAGGAGTAAGCAGCACAACTACCTGAAAGATGCCTGAAAGATTAACATAAACATGTCAAAAATTACTCTGAACTGTACCCAGGTGAAACATGCAGAATCTAATTTGCATTTAGGGAAAAAAGTTTCCCAAACTTCATGAAACCTTTCTATCCCATCAAAACAGAAGACCTAAAATAAGCCTTTAAACAAACCTGTATTATAAAAGCATCCTGTGAGGTAATGAAGAGCCTTAATTATAAATGCCAAGGCAGCAGTCTGTGGTTTAATTTCTGACTTTCAATTTGCATAATTCACAAGTGCACTGCACAAGGAATGTGCAGTATCATCACTGTGCTTCTGAGTCTTGCCATGTTTACTGTTTGCTCTCAACTACGTAGTATGTAGTCGACCTGGGAATTAATTTAGGACTCACAGCTTTAAGTTTAAAAACATTGGCATCAATGTCTTTTCTCACAGGAAAGAACTTACAATGATTTTTGTGTAATATACAGAAAAGTTGTGATCAGTTATGTAATTGGTTTTAACTCTGAGGAGTTTCTGCACCGATTTCTGCCTAACACCAGAGAGGGAGTGATTGAATAGCTAATGGTATACTGATATCTGACTGCAATGGGAGGAATTTGGCTTCTGGTTCCTGCTCACATGAAAACGTAGTGGCTATACCAAGGCAGGATCCCCCTGAGAAGACAAGAGAGCAAGAAGTAGCCATGTGAGTATGGCAGTCTCTGCACAGATGAGCATGGTGGAACAGTAGCTTGAAGATGGATCTCTGACTTGGCATATTTATGTTAAATCTCCTGGGGCACACTGAGGGCATATGATTTGAGTAGAAAGTCCCAGGTCCTTCTTTCAAGACCAGTGTATCCAAGACTTCTTCACAGTGCTTTTCCTATCTCCTTTTATATAAAGGTTTTAATTTTTTGTGTGGACATTCAGACAAATGCTATCCCATTAATGGCAATCTCTCATTCTCTCATTAGAGTGTCTGATGATACTATGGTACTAAGAACTCCTTCTGTGGAGAAGATGGCTAATTTCCCTTTTTCCCTCCTCCTCTTCATCCAACAAGAAGCCCAAAGATCATCCCCACCCTGGAGAACTCGTTCAATGTTTGTATCTGGGCTTATGAGATGGTTTGCACAAGAAGGAAAGGAAACCCATTGGGGTCTGGCTTGGTAGAAGCAAGTGATGATTTAATTAAAAAAAATCAGATCTTGGCTCCCCAGGCACACCTAGAAGCAAGCCTGGAGATCTGATGAAACTAATAAGTTGTGGTGCAGATTGTTGGTCTCTTTGAAGACAGGCAGGTCACTGGTGATTGGATTCCAGCTTGCTGAGGAAGGGTTTCAGGTTTGGGTTGGTTTTACCTCCTGAACCAGGAGAACAGGCTGTAATGAACAGATGAGCTTGGCCTGAGGTCTGAGCTGCAGCTGAAAACACAGCTCTGGAAGGGGCCTGCCTTGTCAAGTGCAGACAGGCTGTCATCTCTGTAGCTTGCTGGGAAAAAAAAAAGAGAAAATAAAAGCACCTGAGAGAGGAACATTGTGAAGGACTGAATAAGATGATCCTAAGCTTTTTGCCTCATGGCCAATAACTTGTCAGGTCTCTGAGATCTTATTTTGGTTCTATCCAGTATGCCAGAAACAGTCAGGACTGGAGGTGGTAGTATCAACCCTGTGACCTTAAATCTGATAAGCCTTCAAGTTTCCTGCTTAAGCTCATGCTTTTCTCCTTGCTGAAAGCTCCAGTCTGAAACTTGGTAGTACACAAGCCAGCTGTGGAAGGGCAAACTTGGGAGTTCACTCTTCATTGGCACAGCTGCTTCAGCACAAATAGCCCTTACAAAAGTTTTAACTATCCAGGTGGGCAGGGGCAGATGTCTGGGTGGGCAGGGGGAGACAACCTCTTCCACAAAATGACATTTGATGGCAGAGGCAGCAGACATCTTCTCTGAAGCAGACAGGGGGGTCAGTAACTGGCGGTCTGGTCAGCCTCCATGGTCCAAGTGTTGCCTTCCACACGTAACACACGTTGTCCATGTGCCTGCCTGTGCCTGCCCTGGGCAGCATGGGGCAGGGGACAGGCAGTGGGCTGACCATTCCCCTGCCTGGACCAGTTCTCCTCAGATCCTCCACGACATGCTTACTCCAGTGCGTGCTCTGGGGCTTTTAGAAACTGATTTTGTTAAACTGGCTCAGGTGGCAGGGTAGGTACACTCACTTCCAGCACAGACTCAAAAATTTGCAGGATGACACAGAAATTTAATTTTTTTCTGCTAGGCCAAAGTTCATTATTTTGCTTTAGAAAAAGGCTAAGAACAGGTGCTCTCTGCAAACATATTTAATAAAGTAATTTGATTGCTGTGAATTGATTTTTGTATGCTAATTGCCTGGTAATATAATTATAAGCTTTTAGCTTATGAAAAAGAAAAAGGAAAAGGAAAAGAAAAAAGAGAAGGAAAAGGAAAAAGAAAAGGAAAAGAAAAAGAAAAAAGAAAAATAAAAAGAAAAAGAAAAAAAGAAAAAGAGGAGTGTGCCCTGTAGAGAAACAGAGTAATGTCTTTTTAATTCAAAATTTTATGGGGAAAATTCTGCATAGACAATACAGCTTTCAATGACTAAATGGGTGGAAGGATTTAATCTTTGAAGGATTCAAAATTTTTGTAGTTTTAGAGAAAAATGCAAAATGTTTGGTAAGAAAAAATAATAAACATATTCTTAAGTCATGCAAAAATAGACGTTCAGGGTTTTAGATAAGGAAATCAGACCTTAATCCATGCAATTATTCATATAATCTTAATTTTGTTACCTTACTCATGTCTCTTTTTATAGTGTTTCTGCAACAGTGATGCTACCTCTGATTTGGGGTACCTGTTTTGGAGCAGTTGCTCCAGAATTTACTATTTACCCTATTATTTCTGTTAGTATTAATTATTACTTGGAACCCTGTGCCTTGTACTGAAATGCCATTGGAAGTGTGTTTTAATCAAGTGATGAGTTACTAAATAACCTCGGAACACCTGGACAGTGTTAGGTAATTTTAATATGCCTCTCTGCATGTCATGCACAATATTAAAGTCGTTTTCCTGTTATTGCTTTGGCGTAATTAAAGTTATACTCCACCCTTTTTCTATAAAGTTCACAAAACACACCCTCTGAAACCCTACAGGCTCTTTCAGCCAAAATAGGACTAACCATGCACAGTTTAGTCTGTGTAAAAATTAACTCAAACCAGACATGAGTAACCCAGAAGCTCAACCACATTGTGGGGCGACCACATTTCTACGTGGCAACCAGCTCCTTGGCAACATACCTTTGGAAAACCTTTTCTTTCCTTTACATACGTCGTCCTTCCGTCCCTGTGGTCAGAGCCACGCTTTGATGGAGAAGAGGAGCTGTACGCACTCAAGGCCAAACCCCTGCCTGTCCAAAGCCAAGCGGGACGCTCAGAGAGAAGCCGGGTGACTTCCCAAAAACTTACAGGAAGGGAGTCGAGTGGAAAGGCAGGAGAGGGGGCGGATGCGAAGAGGACGGCCGAAGGGGAGGGGTGGTGACAGACTGAGCCTGTTATTTTGTAGAAGAACTACAAATGCAAGGGGGTGCGAGCACGGCGAGAGGTGCCAAGGAGCCGCGGCCGCCCCGTGTCCCGGTGCCCGGTGGGGCCGGCGGCGGCTGCGCTGGGCGCAGGGAGCGGGAGCCCCGGGCGCGGGCACCGGGGCTGGGAGCGCTCGGAGCCTCCTGCCTGGGCACACGGGAACAGCGCACGGGAGAGAGCGGAGAGGAGGCTCGCTGAGAAGCAAATCAGAAAACTCTGCGAGGGTTTTTGTAGTGCTCCGGAGTACCACGCTAGCTAAGGGTAAAGAAAATTGTAAGCGTGAGACTCCTTTTCACTGATGACAGTGAAAGCATCTGTACATGTAAACCTCTGGCCAAACCTTGATTTGTAATAACAAGAGCTGGCCTGACTTCCAAGATTTTTTATTCAAACACTGACTAGAGACCAAAGCCAGAAACCTGGAAAATGCAATCAGTTTTGTTAAACTACATTCCTTCTCTCCTACATGGTCCAAGTGTTGCATGATGACTCGGTAGGTTTAGATATGCAGCCTTTTACTGGATGGAGGGAAAAGAATCAGAATGACACACAAAAAGAAAAGCCCCCAAACCAGCTCCAAATTACAAGCCCACTAATTAGACCCTCTCTTTTCAGTGAACTTGTGTGAGGGACTAGCTATATCCCCCTCCTGTAGCCACTCAAGTCCCAAATGATGTCTCTTGGTCTCGTGGCAGATGCTGGGTACAGAGCTGTTCTGATCTCATTGCACCATGTTTCTCTGCTAACCCTTCCTCAGAGCCTCTCCACTGGTTCTTCACAAGGTACCCTCAGTACCTTGGCTGCTGTTGCCAGCAGGACCCATGCAAGAGGAGAGGGGAGCCTCTTGCCTTGTCTGCAGCTTCTAGGCTGCAAGAGCACCACTCAGCACAGACACTTGGAACAGGTTTTTATGACAACTTTGTTGCTACCAGCAGCACTCCAGATAATCTACCAGGTGACAGTAAACAGATCATGTTTAAGCCTGTGCATTGGTCTCTCCATTGGAATCCTTCTCCTCTGCACTAGATGCCAGCAGAGGTCTTGGATTTCTGGGTTTTAATCTATCAGTAGTTGTCTGGGAGAGAATACCTTCCCATTTTGCCCAGGGACAGCAGGCTTGCATGCCCTAGGATCTTGTTTCCTCTGTTAACATACAGCTAAAAATGCAGCCAACAGCTGTGAAGATTTACTTTGGGGTTTTGTTTCACACTCATTTCTAAAAAGCCAGGAGGAGCAAGTGGATGAGTATTGTTACAAAGCTTTGGGGAAAAAAAACAAACAACCCAACCAAACAAAACCCAGCTGTGTATTTCAGGTGAAGGAGAAATTTGACTACTGTGTGCTTGGACAAGAGAATCTGTTGTACTCATTCCAACCCTCATCTGCCTTATTTTTTTTGACAACCCTAAAAATAGAGATGTTCACACCAGGCTTAAATATATAAACTGCTTGAGACTGTATGAAATGTACAGGTGCAGTCTACTCCATAATCCTGAGTCCATTACAGAGGTGGTGATTATATTTTATGGGGAGACAGCCTCTTCAAGTATGGGAGATGAAAATGATTTAGGATTTGCCAGTCAAACATAATCACAGTGTGCAGGCAAAGGTTTCCACTACAGCAGATCGAGCCCTTTGCTCTCCTTTCACCCTAACCACCCCTAATTAGAGATGCCGGGCATGAAGACAGGATTTACAGCCATGAGATGCATATGGGATTACATGTCTGCTTCTCCTGGCTCAGTCTGTTCCACTACAGCTTGTACAGACCCATGTCTGGGGGGACAAGGTAGGAAGACAGTACTTCAGTCTTGTGGATCTGAGTAGAGCATGCCCACCCAGGTGGAGTTCAACAAGGTCAAGCAAGATTCCATTAATATAAAAGTAAAAACTGGATCTTTTCAGTGACGTCTCCCCACTCCCTCCCTTGCAACACAAGCAATCTTTTTAATGGTTTCTTGTACAATCCTGATGTGCAAAGTTACTGATAGGTATGAAAGGGCAAACACCCTCTCTCTGGTCATGACAAACCCTAATTTGGAGTTGCGTGTAGCTCCTACAGCACACAGAGGTGGGACTCACCTTGCCTGAGTGATAGATAGTACACTCCACACAGCAATCTACACCTGCACTAGATGGGTAGGCTGCTATTAAACTCCATGATCAGCACAGCTGGTAGCATCTAGGGGAATACCCATTTCGTTCTGAGGAAGACACCCATAGAGTGTGAATCATACCCTAAATCTCAATGGCAACTGTGGAAGGGTAGACACCTTGCTGACATGTAGACATCTTCACTGTAAATGTCTGAAGTTTGGTGAATGAATCCAACTGTCACCTGTTTTACACAGGGGTCATTACCTCACAGAGTACAGCTGAGGATCTGCAGAGTGACTGTGGGATTTGTTTGTCATATACACTTAGAATCAACATTTCTTTATTGATCTTTGACATGAAATGACATTGCAATTTTCTTTGTGCTCTTTTTTCTCTCATTCCTCACCCCCCAGCATGCACACATTCACAAACCACAGAGGAAACTAAAGCTATTGTAGACATCAGCCTGAGGGGTAAAGAATGGAAAATTTCAATGAGCCACCATCAATAACAAGCAGCTCAGACTCAAATGTTTCTAACTTGTTGAAAGCAAGTCTAATCAAAAATAATCTGGAACACTTTTGGACTTGTTGGGAATACCTGTGGGTGTGGCTGCAATATGTTGGATCTGTGTGCTAGGGAGACTTTTTTATGCTTCACTTTTACCAGGAGAGATTCATCTTCATTTGGCACAAATTGGACAATAAAAGTGCAAGAATATGCTGTAAGAAAGTGCATCTCTGAATTTAACAAAGCATCAGCAAATGTACCACTGATGTTAAACGCCTGAGCTATAAATGCTGAGGTGCAAAGATTCTGCAGTGTCTTGAGTGGCTGCATCACACACATCGTTTGTTTTGTACAGGTCTGGAAGGTAAATTCTCCCAGAAGACTGAAGTGTGCTGATAATAACACTCAGAAGCCTTGCTTCAACTTCTCTGTGCTATTTTGCTAGGAATCACAGACATTCAGAGATGAAAAAAAATAAGTGAAGTATAGTGTTTGTGTGTATCTTGCTTTCTAAACTCCTAAAATAATAAATAAATAAATAAACAAATTGATAGATAGATAAATAAATAAATAAATAGAAGGTGGAGTAAAAGGCAAGTGATGTGGAGCCTGCTGCACCCTGCCTCTCTACATGATGTGTCCCCACCCTTCCTGGCTGGGATGACTCCTATGCTAAGCCTCTCCTCTTCACCTCCCAATCCCAAAGTCTGCAGAAGAGTTGAAGAGCACCTGGAAGCTGGATGGGCAGCAGCAGGAGCAAAACTGCCAGCAGAACTGATTTTCTTCTGGTGTTTAGAGGAACCTAGCTGGTATCTCTCTGGGCCAAAGCAGCGAGCTGGGCTAAAACAGGATCCTCTACTCCAGGTATGTGATGGTAAACTGGTCCACAAAGACTGAGCTGGCAGCAGGAAAAGGCTAACTACTTTTAACTGTGCTGAAATGGAGAAATCTGAAATTGCTAAGCAATTAGATCTAGCTCTTTGAAAAGGCACGAGACAGGCATAAAAACCCACTCCTTTAAAAAGACTTTTATTTTGGTTTCAGTAAAAAAAGACAAGTATTAGGGAGTGGACAAGGTGAAGATAAAGGGTGTCAACTTTGGGAAACATTTGGTTTCATTTTGAGTGCTTGTTGCAAGCTTTAGCACAGCAATAGTTTTGAGGACACCGGTAATTATTCTATATCCATCAATAGCAAGAGCACATTAAAGGATCATAATAATTTATTTTGCCCCTACAGCAATGAATTCCTATTATTTTCCTTTTTTTTTTTTTTTTTGGTCCATTGTAGCAATTATCACTAAAATAACTTACTGCTGGAGTTCAAAATGTTATCACTGGACCCAGGAAAATGGCAGAGATGTCACATCTTGACATCACTAGTCCAAGGTCCTGCCAAACAGCACAGCACTTTGAGATCACATGCTTATACTCTAAGAAGTGAGGATTATCCTTAGTACTACCTTTGCTCTTATTTTACCTGTTTTTTTAAAAGATTTTTCAGGCCCAGGTAGGGATTTGGCTTTTCCTATTGAAAACTAAGACTCAGCAGGATTTAACCACGTGATTGTTGCTCCCAAAAAATGTAGCAGTTTAGGTCTGCCCTACCACTCAAGGGAGCCCACCTTTGCCTTGTGATAATAACAAATAACTCTCCTCAGTTTTTATGTTACTTGCACAAAAACTGAATGGTAGTAATATACCCAATGAAGAGTAGAACCACTGGTGAGGAGAAACTGAAAGAAGGCCTTTTCTTAATGAGCAAAAAGATAGCAGACTCATGGATATAACTCCTTTTTTTCCCCTGCAAGCAGGAGTTTTTTCCCCCCTTTCCTGACTTTGTGCAGGCCCTGCATCTCCTCTGGGCTGGAGCTCAGTGATAAGGAGTGGTGTGTAAAGGTGAGATACTGCTTGCTTGGAATCATGCCACAGGGAAAGCAGGAAAAGGAAAAGTGTAATGGCTGAACTTGGTGGGAAGGGGAATGAGGTGAGACAAGATAGGTAGGAAATATCCTGGCTTGTTGCTTTGCCACACCATGTTGCGTGGGCCAAAGTGGGCGGGCACAAATAAAGCTTCTGACTGAACAGGATCCCATCAAAGATTTCTAAGCAGTTCAGGTGTGTCTGACTATTTACTAACATTCTCTGCAGCCTGGTGCCTGGAGAAGCCCCAGCTGGCTGGGCATCAATCAAGATAGGCCGAAGAAATGATTTCTGGGAAGGAACCAACAGATAGGCAGGAGGCTATTTCACAACCATTGCAAAGCCGGATGCCTCCTAAAAACGACTTCTGTGAAGGGGACACTGTAGGTTGTGCCCTTCTGAAAAATTGCCTTAGTGGGTTAATATTGTGGCTGCCATCTCAGGAACCAGCTGACACCATCAGCTGTCATTGGGAGTGCCTGGGAATCCTCCAGGCAGTCTCTTGCACTTCAACATGCTCTTTCATCTTAGGTTAAAAAAACAGACATAGGAAGTGCTTTTGAAAAACAGAAATCTCTCAAGCATGTTCAGGCCTATTACGAGGGGCTTAAACTAGGAGATATTCTTCCATGCATGTTACAACTTCCACTTTAATACAATGCTAAAACAATGGAGGTTTTAGTTCTGAAGATCAGGCTACTTTATGCTTCCCAGCACCAACCCTGACATTCAGATGTTGAGAAAAGTGGGAGAACAACTAAAAAATGTAATCAGCTCTCAGTTATCAGCACAGGGGATTATTCACAATATGAGATCATCCACCTATGCTGTTTCTGAAGCAGCCTGATTCTAGCAGTAAAGCCACGTTCTGGTCCAGTTCCTGTATTTCTACACCACACTTTATCAGCCTGGTGTTACAGCTGTAATCAAGCACATTTGCTCAAACTCAATGCTGGCCCTGCTGGATCTGGTGACAGCAGCCTCAGGGTTGGGAGAGAATGAGGAAGAACAATGTTCCTGTATTATATGTCGGGAAGACTAATTATCTTAGGTTTAAGTCAGTCTAAAAATGCATATAAAATTCAGATGCTGTTACTAAGCCTGTGTTAATCACGCAAGCTGGGAAGTGTTGTGCAAGGCACAAGCAAGCGGTGAGTCTCTGTGGCACTGATGCTCTGTTCTTCAAATCTGAGCGGACCATGGTTCCAAACATGTCCGTACTGCTTAGGCAGAATGTCCCACTACTCAGTGAAACCTATCTCTCTGCTGCTGGGCTTAGTGGAGAGCTGAGCAAGGTATACATTTTTACCAGAATTTGCTGCACTTCCATGAAGACTAGATAGTTTTTTGAAGTACATGCTCCAGCACAAACAGGAGTGATAGGCTGGTGTAGAAATGAACAAGTGTAGACAGTTGTCATGTGCATGCGGGTGTGTGTGCTGCATCCCCAAGGACAGTTTTGAAGTCAGTACGTGGCTAGGAAATGCTGCTATTAATGCTGCCCCTGCAGACTTAATTGGATTCCTTGTATAGATGCATTATAACACTACTTGTAATTACAGGATCATATTCTACTTTTTGCTCTGCGTCCATTCCAAGCTTCTGACACAGAGAGTCAGAACAACTTTTGACTTTAATCTCTCTAGTACATCTACTGGCTCATTGTCTGTAATTGCTATTTTTGGAGATGGAACAAAACCATATTTTGAATGAGATTTGCATATCTGCTTGTTTTCTTGCAATCCTTTTCACGGGCATATGGGCTAAAGGCATTGAAATCTACTTCACAGATCCATACTGTAGTCCTTCAGCAGCTGCACCCCATACATTGGCTCCCAGAACTGCTTGTGATGCTGCTACCAAAAGCACGGATTAATTAGCAGGTGCCAGCACTGAGAGAAGCACTGAACGCTGTACTTCTTTGTAGCAGCTGAGTGCTTACACATCACACAATCCAGAGAAACCAGCATGGGACTCCCCATGAAGACACGAGTTGTGGCCCCACGTGTGGGGAGAGAGTGGCATGTGAAACTACTGCTGCACATTGGTGCTGACAGAGTTGCATGGGAGTAAAACAAAGGTGACATGAGAGTCAGGACTTACATGTGTGTTTGTAATTTTTAACTTTTATTTTGTTATTTCTCTTCATTCCTAGCTTAATAACACATCATAGACTAAGACATTCTGCACTAGAACATTGTTTTTGCTTTTTTTCTACTTTCTCCTTTCATACAAGGATGTCAATGTTATTTACAGAAGTGATTGAACTACTTTCTGCAGATTATACGTGCCTTTATTTCCCCTTAAAAATTAGTGTTAACAAATTATTTTTACTTTCTTTCTCTCTTTTTCCTCTCCCATCTCTTTTTTTAGGTTACCAAATGGCTGATCCTTTCCTATATAGTGCTGGAAGAAGATCTGAATATGGGTCCCTTGGACATGAAGTACTAATTGAGCACATCAAGGCATATGTTTGTAGACCATCTTTTTTCACAGACAAAGCTGTGATTGTGGTTCATGATGTATTTGGATGGCTGTTTCCAGACATTAGATACATAGTCGATTTGATTGCGGGGCATGGATACACGTAAGCAACAGTTTTTTCTATCTTCCCCTTACATACTTTGATAAATCACAGGCCCCAAAGCTAAGCAAGGCATATAGTGGTTCCCATACATATAGAGCAAACATATCCTGTCAGTCTGAGCAAATGAAAACACAAAGGGACAAAACATTCCCACGAGGACACCATAGCTAGTAAAACTGACCCATCCTAAATGGCTACCTGAGCACAAAGCCAAAAGGAAAGTCAACAAGTGACAGTGTTTGTGCTTATGTGGCAGCATTATTAGAGGATAAACTTGGTGTCTATTTTTTAAGTTGTATAAGCTTTTCAGAACTAAACCTTTTGAACAGTTGCTTTACCTTTTACTAGCAAAAAGATATAGATGTGTTTCTATAGAATCAGGAGGGTTGCTTAATCCCTTTACTTTTGTATTAAGTCTGTCTAAGGAAATAATGGAAGTTTATTTGTGTTGGTTTTTTTTCCATAGAAAGACATATACTTTTGCTCTGACGATTGAGAGAACAAGATGAGTAGGATATGATTCAGATAGTAACCATGTATATGTGTACTTTGCAAGTAGAAAATACTTTAGGAGACATCTAGGCATCCACAGATTCTTTCCACCTGGACATGAAAGTTGACTAGATTCCATGTCTTACACTATTTCATGTCTCACACAGAACAATCTGCCCAGACTTCTTCAAGGGGACAGAACCCTGGAAAAGTACTGATCACTGGGCTGACTTTGCTGGATGGATGAAAGATCATGATCCTATGAAAGTAGACAAGTAAGATAATTATTTGTACTTGAACTTTAAAGGCCATCTGGCAAATGAGGGGAATTTGTATGAAATATTAAAAGTGATACCTCACATTAGGGCAAGCTGGCTGCACACACACACAATTGCTTGTTCTCCTGCAATTCTTCTGTGATTCTGGGCACTGTCTTGGCTGGGATTTGGACAGGATTATCTGCGTGGTCTGTCACTCTGCTTATTGTCCCCATCTTGTTCTCCTGGGCCTGTTTCTAACTATGTAATACTGTCTGCACAGGCTCATGGCCACTGTTTTACAGGCCATGAAATAGCCAGCACTCTCACCCACAAATGATGATTCCGCCTCCAGTTCCTCAAGATAAGGAAGGAAAACTGTTCTACATCTGCTTCTGTTATCTGCCAGCTGTTACTTGCCCATCTTGCCTTCTGCCTTGTAAATAGTTATAGAATCAGATTATATTCTCCTGAGAAGCACTCAATAAAAATTTGCAACACTGCCCAAAACCTGAGATACATCTGATCAACTAAACTGTTTTTCTCAATGTGAAATAGAGGGCCCACTCTCTGTAGAGCCTAGCAGTGCCTGTAACAAGGCTTCCCTGAATTATGTGAGGCGTTACTGTTTCTCAGCTTCTATCACCACAGCCTGAGGCTTCAGAGGATGAGAGTGAGGCAGCAACACCCTATTACTCAGCTATCATCTTGTAAGACCCTTTCAACAGGTTCATGCGCAACTGAAACATCTCTCAGCAAAGCTTTTGACCATATATTGCAGAAGCTGTGATGGAAGTTTTTAAAAAGACAAATGCTTAACACCTGTTAAACAAGTCCTACTCCAAAGAGGAAGCAGATATGCGGGCACTGTCTTAAACAATTAAGACCTCAAGGACATGCCTGTGCTTTCTTTTGAGGGTTCACTTGTAGCTGCCTTCAAGGCCAGATCTTTCAGAGCATGAAGAATGCAACACACCCATGACTTAGTACCCTTCCAAACAAATCAAATCTGAGAGAGCTCATCCATTCACGGTGCACGTGCTACGGACCCAAGACACAATCTCCAGGTTGTGTCATTCTTGTACTGCTTTTTTTGGCAGCCTAACCAAACCTGTGATGACCATACTAATGTGCAGAATATTTGAAAATAGAGTGATTACTGTAAGCAGGGTGCATTTACAATTAATTTAAAACTCAGTAGATAATAAAACCCCCCAAACTATTGAATTGCTAAGAAATTAGCAATTGAAAACAAATTTTACCTGCTCTGGCCTACATTAAAAACAATTTGCATATTTTTTGTGTGCAATATCTCATGCAATACTCATGTTTTAAACACTACGGACAGTTTAATTTTGAGTAATTGCTACTTTAGTATATTATTATTGCATGTGGGCTTGGTAGGGTATTTTAATATTTACTTATGCAACAAAAATGACATACTCAAGATAAATCTTTATCTAAATAGGTGGACTCTGCAGAGGTAGCACAGTGAAGCTTATCTATTCCTACAATCCATAATGCAAGATGTTGTTCTACTTGCAGATATGTCTTGTCTTTAGTTGTGCTGTCCTAGACAAAGTGATTCAGTTAAAAATTTGCTTCTTTTGAAAACAAAGGAGCAGGTCACAATTCAGGTAAGAATTCAAGTACCTATACCTGTACTTCCCTAAACTAGGACCAGAGTTGTTAACTCCCATTTAAGTACAGAAGTCACTACTGCAGGCTGCAATGTGATTTTAAGTATTCACTGTTTTGAATGATAGGGGGCGAGGATTTAACGTATCTCTTTTAATTTACTTCTTGCTTTTTCAAGTATTGATTCTGCAATAGATTCCTTAGTTTACTTTTGTTTATATGTCTTAGGGAAGCTGATGTTGTCTTGAAGTATCTAAAGGAACAGTGCGGTGCAAAGAAGATTGGTATCGTTGGGTTTTCCTGGGGTGGAATGGCAGTACATCACTTGATGCTGAAAAATCCTCAATTAACCGCTGGGGTGTCCCTCTATGGTAGTGTAGAACACCTGAAAACTTACATGGGCTCATATGACTATGTATAGTTTGTAAGTCTAGTTATTGCTTTGTAACAATGCTGTAAAACCTCAAAGGTGAGCTGCAGATTTTAATTATGGTTATTTTAGCAATACTCTGTATTCGAATCAAAATTTAAGAATGGTGGGTACCAGAAAAAGTTTGTTTTCTTTTGCATAGAAATTTTCTGACCTTTTTAGTGCTTGGAGAGTGCAAACGCTTTTTTCTCCATCGGAATAGAACCTGTCCCGATCTAAGAAATGTATTTAATGAGTAGACCTAAGTAGAAAGTTTGTCTTTTAATTTGCCATTTATCTTGCAAGAATGTTAACTTCCCTAACGGACTGTTTCTTAAACACATTATAGGAATAATTAGGGACTCTGAAGAAAGATACAATTTACTAAACCCCACATTTTTCATTTTTGGTGAGAAAGACCACACTATTTCTTATGATCAGGTAAGCTGTTGTACTGGTAATGCTTCTTTTTTTCCCATAGTCTTTTATCCCCCACAGAAATCAGCTTGATAGAAACCATTTTTAGATATGAAAAATCAGACAGGCTGGATTGTCTTACTTATATTGAAACCTCCCCCCATATCTTTGCTTTTGTTATTCGAAGCTGCTTTTTTTTTGAGGTGAGAAATGCAGTAAAGACCAGTCAGCAGTCTCTGAGTGGCTGGACAAGCAGAGTGTGACACTGGGCAGAGAGAGCCAACATAAGCCAACATCTCAAAAATGTGGATACTACTGCTATGGTTGGGAGAACAGGTAGTTAAACCACTGAATTTGAAATTTGAATGAAAAAAAATAATAATCAGCCTAGTAAGTGAATTTTCTGATGATGTGTACCAATGACTACTTGATTTTGGTACACGAATGCAAAATTAACAGTGTCAAAAGCGTGGGTGTGGCTTTTAACTAATTACGGCAACCTAGAGAATTTGTTTTGACTCCTGGCTGCCATCTATATTCTGATGGAGAGGCTGGATAAACATCTGGGTAGGAAACTGGTACTATCTTCTGTGTGTAACTTCTTTCTCTTCTCAGTGACAAAGACAACATACAACCTCTAGCATGGTTCTTGTGTAGGAGCAGGGTCTAACTGGGGAACTTGCAGTGTGTTACGGGAAAGCAGAAGCCTGTCAATATTTACTTCTAACTGGTATTAAGCACGTTAATCTGTACCTCAAATACGTGTCTCCTCTGCACAGGAAAACAAATTCTTCAGTGCCTGTCCTTTTTTTATGGTGCAAGTGTCTTTTTCCCAGGGCACAATTTTCATAAATACATTTTTTTCCACCATGTGCTACACGTTGAAACCATGTATTTTCCTTTAGGAGCTTTCTCTCCAAGGTAGTGGTGCAGATTGTCTATGAAAAATTCCTGCATTTAAAAACACAAACCAAAACCCCAAAAACCTCAAACACATTGTTTTCTGCACTAAGCAGTAAAGGGCTCTGTGGAACAAAAAAAAACAAGTGAACATGAAATACATTACAGCACTGTCTCTAATCTGCACAGTGGGTAGCATTAAGCTTGCTGGGGCAAAATAAGTGTTTGTTCTCCAGTTTTCTTACTTTTTAATAGAAATTAGCACAAAAGTGTATAAGGGAATCTGTTCTCTAAATTTCAATGCTTAATATGCGGTTACAAGCCCAAGTCTCTGAATAGAAGAGCACTTGTTCCTTTACAGCAATGAGATTTACCAAACCACCTCTGCAGTAACTGTTGAGGTCCAAAGGCTCATCCATACTTTAAAAAAATGTTTCAGTCTTAAATTGTGGAGGTGTTGTCTCATCTGCTGATCAACAGAACTGCTTCGAGTTTGACAGTCAAGGAAAGACAAAGATGGAGTAATACAAGAAACAGCAGGTTTGGGAAACAAACAAAAAAAGCCACATTATAATGGAAGAATGCTTTATTTTACAGATCATCTTACTGGAGGAGAAGTTGAAAGAGTACTGTAAAGTTGCATATAAAATTAAAGTTTATCCTGGACAAGTCCATGGGTTTGCACAGTTGAAGCCAGAAGATATGAAACCTGATGATAAACCTTATATTGAAGAAGCTAGAAAGGATATGATTGATTGGATCCAAATGTTTGTTTGACAAAAGCATAAAGTAACACTAGGCTTCAAGTTCAGTATTTGATTAAATAAAATTTTACCCCAAAAAAATGGCTAAGGGAAAACTATCTAGTTTTGAAAATTGTCACAAACAATAATAGGATTGTTTTAATTTATAGTTCATTATTTTTACAAGATTTACTCAGGATTGTGAAATCAAAGTTGGACAAAAGGATTATTAGGCATTAAAAGTTGATTGAATTTATTTTGTTTTGTATTTGCTTCATTGTTTTCCATTACAATATCAATAGTAATGATATTGTTTATCCATTTGTCTGTGCTAGCAAGTATGACTTCATCCTGAATTTTTCTGAGTAGTTTCTGGATTTATTTTAGTATGATGATTGATGGTCATTGGTGCTAACACAGTTTGCATTCAGATCTATTTTTTTTTTCAATTTAATTAGCTACAAAGCATTTGTCTCCTATACTACTGTGCTGAGCAGAATTTCTAATGTGTGAAACCAACATTTGGCTCTGTTAGGGAGTTATGAAGGAATGATTGTTAGGTGGCAACTTCCAGGTATTTTTTCCTTCATCAACATTAAAGAAAAACATAACCAGTCCCTTCTGGCTGTGGAAATAACTCCAGCATGAACAGTGTGGAAACAGTGGGCTGATTGTTCTGGTCCAAACCGTGGCGATCAGACACAGGGCTGACAAACAGTTATCCCACTCAGTCCTAATTATATTGTTTGTTTTACATTATAACCCTTGCTCCTCTCTGAAGTTCTTCTCTTTTATCACCCTTATCTCCTCACCAGTACACAACATACAAACACCAATAATCATCCCTTTTTACTCTTACTGCACTGGCTCCAGTTTTGCTGACCTGCTGATCTCTCTCTCTCTCAGGAGAGCCTGCCTGTACTGTTCTGTGAAGGCACTTAGCCTGGGTCATTATAATGTTGAAATCTTTAAAGGATTTAGTCAAAATGAGATAGGTTTAAATAAGTAATTGCTAGTGTACTGCTTAACTGCTTAAGAGTAGTTAATTTAAGGCTAAACTATACAAGAACAACTAGACATTACAGGATCTTTGAATTCAGTTGGGCAGTCAGCCCAAGGAACCATGTAGAGCTGTTTAGGTCAGCCAGAATGGTGTCCCTTGAGTCCATTTGGCCAATTACAATATGAAAACCACACTGCCAGAAGTTAAGACACCCCCCTCTGCTTGAAGACCTCTACCCACTGAGCTTATGCAGTAGAATTAAAATGTACTGTAACTTTAAATTAAGACAGAGAAAATCTTAACCAATAGTATGCAAGTATTGGGTAGTCAATATTAATACAGTATAGTAAGTATTGCATATGTTAATGTATTGATTATGATGATAGAAAGACTAACCTTTCAGTGTTAGGTGTGCTAATTTTGTGGAATCACCACCTAGCACCCCTCCCCCTGAACATGAGGGAATTAAGCAATTAATGCCTCAACTCTGTTTTTTACATGGGGTAAAAGATCCAACTAGTTTTTGGGACAACAACCAGGGCTGGCACTGGGTGTTGCTAGCCATGCTGGGGATCCAGGCTCTCCTGTTACTCACAGCATGTGACCACGGATGCCATGGCTGATAAATTCCCAGGTTTCCAAGTTCCCAAGCTTGGTTAGTCGATCTTGCTGGTGGTGGATCCAGATCACTATCACAGCTAGCTTTTCAGCACTGCATGAAAAGCCCCCCAAGCTCCAGGAAACGTCCACAAGATGGGGCCCCTCTCCGTGGTGGTCATGAAGAAGGCTTTTAGCAGATTTGATTCTGACTGTTATTCAACACTCTGAATGGTCCCTGTCAAATCCTGCCGTAATGGTACATCACTGTCAGAGGAAACCTGGCTTCCTAGTAAGTGGGAGGCTGTAGCAAGCAAGGAATGTTGTCTCCACATGTAGCAAGGCACTGCAGCCTGCTGGATAGCGATAGAAGGTGGAATGTCACCTCCTCCTCAGGAGTCTGGAGTTAATCAGAGGGAGCCCTGGTTGGGGTAGAACATTGTCACACCCTGCATTTTATTTTGCATTACTGAATGTTTATCAGTTTATCTCCTGTACATGGAAAAGTCAGGTTGCCTTGGGATATTATTAAAACTTGATAAGCCAATGAGTTGGAAGGAACATGATTTGAATTGTACCCTGAGGGTGATCAATTTATGCTTGCTCATAATGAGTAAGATCTTTTTTCTCATACAAATATAAATAGAGGTGTACCGAGCTGCTTAAGGGAGTGTTAACCATGACAAGCAGTATTAGTTGCAAAATGCTGAGTTAATTTCCTTGCAGTACTCTGTTATTTAAACTTGATTGGCCAAATAGTGCAAAATCACATTGAAATGACTCAGCAAACTAAAGCTCAACTGGGAGCAACCCAAATATATACCACTGAAGAAGCAGAATTCAAAGATTAGCAACTTGTAAATCTGAACATCTGCCAGCCAAGCATCACTAGTGCTCACCAAAGGTAGGAGAAGCCTCTCTTACAGTATGGACTCTTGTGGAAACCATTTTTTTCCAATCTTGTGTCTGGCACTCCTATCACTTGAGGATCAGAGGTTGCTGGAGGAGGAGATGGAATTGCTGCTTTGGTGACATGCCATACAGGAAACAGAAAAAAGGCTGATGAGATGTTTTTGAGGAATGGGAAAAATAATAAATGGGATGGGAATGGGAATAGGATAAAGGAAAAGGCACAGAAGCTGTCAAACTAGAGCTGTTTTGTTAACTATTCCTGTGTTGAAGCTGTAGCCCCAGGCTCACCACTGTGGGTGAGACAACAGCACAGATGCTGTTGTGCTGTGGTTGCAGTATTAGAAATTCATGGATTGGATTCTGCCTAAACTGGGCCTTACCAAAATTATTTTACTACTTGGTTTTTATTTTATAGAGAAGGCTTATGTGATAGCCTAAATCTGGAAACTAGGAAGGATAAATAAAGGTGATGGAAATGCCAGATCTGGGCTGTTAATATGTTGTATTTGGGCTTAATAAAATATAATGAAGTGTCTAAAACTGTGACACTGTAAACTATAGTGAGTAATTTTTTGAAAAAAGGCAAAGCATGCAGTGTTCTAAAATCATGATGAAATTCATGTTTTGTAAAGCTTCGAAAAGATGGCAATGTGGCTGATTTCTTAGGTGGAACCTAAGTAACTGGTGGAACCTGAGTAACTGGTATGTTAAAAGTCTTCATGTGTCTCAACTGCAGACAAGTTTGAACTGTATTTAATTTGAAATTTCACAAAAGCAAAGAGCTGATCTAAAAGGAAATGTAATCATATTCCTAAACTAGGAACATTCTGCTCATTAAATTAGTGGTGATTGAATTACATACAGGTGAAAATTAGAATTCAATTAATAGGCAATTTTAAAATCCTGGGTTGCAGCAATTTTTATTTAAATGTATTTTAGCTGTACCAGATAAATCATAGAATCATTAAGGTTGGAAGGGACTGTAAAGATCATCAAGTTCCAACCCCCCTGCCATGAGCAGGGAACCCTTCCACTAGACCAGGTTGCACAAACCTTGTCCAACCTGGCTTTAAAAACCTCCAGGGATGGGGCATCAACAAACTCCCTGGGCAACCCATTCCAGTTCTTCACCACCCTTATAGTGAAAAATTCCTTCCTAATATCTAACCTAAATCTTCCCTTTCTCAGTTTAAAACCATTGCCTCTTGTCCTATCCCTGCCCTCTCTGATGAAAAATAAATTCTACGGAATGTGAGGAGAAAAAAGTGTTTTATTCATATTCTGCTCAACACCTCTGTTAGTCTCTCATCTATTTTTATGTACTTTTGAACAGCTGCATCCATGTCAATTTAATTAGGATTTTTTACCAAGCATTCATTAAGTTCAAAGAAATGTTATGCTGTGAATTTTGGCATGTTTGTAGGGATAGCCTCAGCAGTACAAGATGTTTTACCCCTTTCTGTGAATAATTTGTAAACATTCTTCAAGTCAATATGTTTTAAAAAAAAAAACTTAATGATGAGGCATGTTGTTTTTGTTTATTAAACCTTGGCAATATTGTTATTTTTGTTTGAACACAGCTTGTGTTTTTACATGTATTTTTAAACGCGTTTATTTTAAAAGAAATTAGTCTTTTACTTAAATAGAAATAATTTTTTTGTTGGCTTACTGCTCAGATGAGCTGCTAATGAGGGAAACCAGTCGGCAAGCACAATGGTAGGATATTAGCTGTTCTAAGTCTGGTCAGTTAAACAAACTGTGTTTGGAGTCTCCTGCCTTTGCTTAGCGTGAACTTTGGAAAAGGTACTTCTGCCCCCTTGAAATGCTGGCAAAGCTGCAGTCAAACTGGTAAATCAAACTTGAACTGCATTTTTGGAGGTTATTCGGTGATTGATTGCAGAAGGTCAGGAGATGAGTTTCATTCAAAAAAAGCTCTGTTGACAGACGTCCTTAAAGGGGGTCAGTTCTTGGTGCTGGGAGCCTGTCCAGGTATCACCCCAAAGTGCACTGTCCCGTGAAAAGAGGCAGGATTTGGAGTAACATGGGTTTGCTTTTGTTTTTAATACCATTTACCATGTTACATTTGTAGTAGAGAAATTGAAGAGGGGAGTGAGTATTGGAAGTGTGTTATAGATCTTATTTGCCATCTTTTTGAATTAATTAGAAAATCTAGAAGCAGATAAACGGTTAAGGTATATTCCTGACAAAACAGTTAAGCATTGAAGAGTGCATTTGATTTTTATTTCCAGCATTCTGCATTTCACTATAGTAAGGGAACCAGCCAGACCATGGAATATCCTTCCAGTGCATGCATTTACATGGGAAGCTCTTGTCAATAAGCAGTGTCATTTTGATCAGTTAAGAGTGGTGGCAGAGCTAGCTTAAACAGTTTCATAGACTAGGGTTAAAAAAAAATGCTCTGTGTGTGACCTGCTTAATGGAGGGGGAGGAGGATGGGCCACCAAAAGTTAGTTTGGCTTAAAAAGATGTTACAATGCCCTATCCCCAGTGGAAAGGAACAAGAAATTAAACTGAGCTTGAGAAATTCTACTGATAAGACCTGTTAGGTCATAAACTCTTTGGAAATGTTTCTTCACTTGAGGAGAGAGAGAGTAGTTTCCAGTTTTTTTTTTTAATTTATACCTCTAGAGAAGTGATGTATCTGTGATGTCTGAGTATATGTTATACACAACACTGGTGTATGTCTCTGTATTCCTCTGACCTGTCTTAATTCAGATTACATAGTGTGTAACTCTGAGAGAAAACCCTTTGCTGATTTACCTTCTGTGAGTTGATTCATTACAGCTTTTAGAGATGTCAGTTAGTGAAGGGTTCCCTGGGAAAGGGCTGTACACAGCTGGGGGTACAAGGGACCAGCAAAGTGCATGTAGGTAGCAGCAGGGGAAAGGGGACATGCACAATAAAAACTTGAAGAGAAAAAATAGCCAGGAAAGCAGCACGCTGACAGAGGGGTCTGGCAGGATTAACAGCAACAGGTTAACCATGAGCCAGCCTGTGAGGAGGAGCTGTGAGATCACATGAGAGGAATGGTTATGAAACACAGTGTATGGGGTCATCACATGGAAATGTAGTTATCACATGCTGAATTGCTCCAGGCACAAAGCTGGGAATGGCAGACTGACACAAGCTCTCCTTCTGGCCTTGCTGCAGTCCTGGGTTATGCTGACAGACCTGGAATTCATGAGTATTTACGGAACCAGAGAGGGTTGTTGTCAAGAGCCTGTTCACAATAAACACCTGGAGCTTTCACTTTTAACTTGCAGTATCAGGTGGGTGTTAGTAGGTGTCTGGAGGGGACTGCATAAAGATTATGACCCATAATCACAGTGGTTACTGCAAATAAATTGTATTGCTGTTTGTCCTTTTTGCTTTCCTGCAGATTCCTAGATGGCTAATGAGTCGAGGCCCTGCCCATGTGATATTGGAGACAGGTTTGACTATGGAGGCCGTGGCCAGGAAGTGCAAGTTGAGCACATCAAGGCCTACGTTTGCAAACCACCTGCCAGCACAGGCAAAGCTGTGATTGTGATTCATGATATATTTGGATGGCAACTCCCCAACACCAGATACATGGCTGATATGCTGGCGGCTAATGGATACATGTAAGAAATCTTTTCTTCTGCACAAAATCCCACTTTTTGTAATTTCTAGCCTTACATTAGAACTGCTATTCCCACACAAGAAGAAACTATTACCAGGGTGGTTTGAGTGCTGTATTTCCATAAGCACAAAGGAACATTGCTGTGAAATGTTGTAGAGCACAGCATACTTTGCTGTTTACAGAAGTGACTGCTCACATAGAATTTGTAGAATATTGAAAACATGGTGCAGTAAAAAGTGATTCTCATAATTTTCCCAGCAATATGAGATGGCTTTTAAAAACAGTGTGTCCTGAAGCAGAAGTATGTATTCTTTTTTTTGAAGTATTTTTAAAATAAGCAGTCATTCAAGCTAAATTACATGATGGGATTTAAAAAAAATTGTAAGCAGAAATATGAATTAACGTCATATATTTTGAATGTGATATTGAATATGCAGATTGGGTATGTGCATATGAATTATTCCTATGCACAAGCTGGGTATTAAATGCAATCCTTTCCCCCCCTGCAATTCTGTCACACTCATTTTTGGTGCCTTATAGCAGTTAAATTCCAAAATGCAGCAACATTTTGCAATGTGCTGCAAGGTACTCTATTTACAGTATACATTTCAAACATTTTTATAGGGTTGGGACTAGCCTGCAGTTCCAAAAAGCCTAATTCCACCTAATTGTGTCATGGTTTCATTTTGAGAGAAGCTGCCTTTAATACACTCAGCCTGTGGAGTTTGAGGGAAGTCAGATGTCAGCAGACAGTTGCCATGTGCCTGAGGTCTGTCTGGGGAGCCAAAAGGAGCACTCTGTCTCTGCAAGATGAAGATACTAACCTTGTGAAGATTAGAGTTTTCTGATACACTGGAGCAACAAATTGGTCTATAGTCTGCTCCTTGCTGCCATCTTACCTGAGTTCTTGATGTTCTATTCTGCTCCATGATTGGAAGTATGTTTTTCCTGTGACCAAATGCAACCATTCTCAACATGAGACTGGACATACACCCTTCATACTGTGCTGGACACTGGCAGATTGCTAGCATGACAGTGTGCTTTCTTTTTACAGTAAGAGTTCACTCAGGCAAAGCAGCAGTTCTCCACACCTTAATTCCTAGAATTTTCCTTCTGCAATACCTTATTTCCCTCCACCTGTACTGCTAATGCTGCAGTGATCAAGGGAAGAAGGCTCTAGGCAGGAGAAGAGCTGAGAGTTTTCAGGCTTCAGCATCTGAGTGAAGAGAGGCTGTGAGTGTCTTAATATTTATTGAGAGGAAAACACCTGGATATTTTCTTAGTGCAGTGTGGGATGAGAAGCTATGAGAAATGTATTTCAGAGACCACATTTTGTAGTGTCTTATCAGGCTAGTTTGTGGGCAGAACCTGTTCTTCTACGTGGGAAGGTTCACTTTCAAAGCAATAACTAGCCTCTTTGACAAGTACTCATTCAAGGGCTGGGCAGTTTTGCTCATGCCTTTCCAAACACAAGCATACTGTGGATATCAGCATTTTTTTTTCACAGAAATGATCAAACGCAGTAAAAAAAAGAAGCTTGCAACATACTTTCCTCTGGTTTAGACTTACTTTGCTCTGGTTTAGCCTAAACTGATCTGGTTGTTTCACCATGATCACTGAGATATATACTGTGTGTCTGAGGAGAGAGAGAGCAAAAGGTATTTAATAAATGAAAGATGATAGAAGTTTCCCAGGGATCCCATTGCTTTCCAGTGGGCTAGGCTTGGGAGAACACACACCTAGGCTTGGCAGATCACACAGCAGTTCTGGGGGTGACCTAGTGATGGCAGCCTTCAGAGTGCATGCTTCCATCCTTCTGCATAAGGAGACTGTACTATCCATGGGTGACTGCACCACCACAACTCTGCTGCTGGTAACGCAACACATTTCAGCCGAGTTCATCCCAAGCCAGGGTTTGGGCACCCTCAAGATACAGGAGCTCTTTACTACCGAGTGAATTCTTACTGTATTTCCCTTTTTCCAATTGCCAAATGACATCTGCAGTCAAACACTCTTCCCTTCCCACATTTTTCCTTCACTTCTACTTTCGTGACCTCAGTTCATCAGGTGTCTTTTTTTTTTTTTTTCTAGCTTATAAGTAAGCTTTATGATGTGCTCTGTAGTAAATAGCTGTTTTATGTAACTATATTTTTCCAGATTTGTATCACAAATTTGATTATATAGTTTAGTAATTGAAAAAGGCATATCTGGATACGTAGAAAACTTTTTTAAAGCTCATAGGTATTTCTGAGGAATAGTTAACAATGATGTTTAAAAACATTCCTTTCTCAGGAAAAAAGAAATAAAAACAAGATTATGCCTGGATAGAAGCTTTCCATGCTATGAAGGGTCAAAAAAATCTCACAGTTTGATCAAATAATTAAATTTTGATTTTGTGTGTCTGTGTGTGTGTCTGTGTATGCAGAGCCATCTGCCCAGACTTTTTTGCAGAAAGAGAAGCTTGGAAACCTTCTGATGACTGGTCCAAGTTTGGTGATTGGCTGAAAACTCGAGATGCCAGGAAAATAAACAAGTAAGATGTTAGGGAGCCAGATGTCACATTGCCTGATGCTGTCATGTATTGTTGCATGCCAATCCCCGCATCCCCTCCCCCCCCTTTTTTTTGGTTTTGTTTTGTTTGGTTGTGTTTGGTTTTGTTTGTTGGTTTTTTTTTTTGGGGGGGGGGGGGGAATTGTACATAATCTACCAGTGAAGGTGGCCTTTTTTAATAACTCCTTTGAAATGTATGGAATCAGTGACCTTTTATTTTGTCTTGAACAAAGTTCAAGGACAACTCTCTCCGCAATGGCTTAGTGAAGAGTTTTGTCATATGATGTTGATACCACAGACAACTAATTGCTTTCTCTGCCTTAAGAAGCATGATTTAAAAATGACCAGTGACACAAGCAGTGAGAAAGAATTATTTCAATCCCAAGTCTCACCAAATGTAATAGACTGATACATCAACATGTTGTATGGAGAGAAGAAAAGAGTTTTGGATTATGTCATTGTATTTGCCTAGCATGGTGTAACTGGCCCCAGGTGGCTGCTGGCTGGGTTACCTGCTGTGAGGGCACAGTGAAGCCTGGCAGCTCTGAAGGGAACAAGGTGTTGGGAGCCAAGAGGAGTATCTGTTGGCAGTGCCAGGGCCCCATCCCACAGTGCTCCAGAAAGACGGGCAGGGCAGGCACCAGGATGGCAGCCAGGGTTAACTGGGGCAGCTCCAAAGTCAATCTGGGAATGGGGGGCTTGGGGTCAGGGGCAGGTCCAGAGGCATTAACCAGTATCAGGTGAAGTCCAGTGACCACCAGGCAGGTCTGTACTGATGTGGCAGGGCTGAGGCCAAGCTGGGAACTCAGCCTGGGTCCGTGATCTGAAACAGGATCATCAGGGCCCACGGCCTGGCACAGGCACGTCTGCAACCGCAGGAGCTGTAGCTCAAGCAAGAGCTGCAGCTGAGGAGCAGCTCCCATGGGGTCAGACGCTGTCAGCCCTGGCTCAGGCTGCTGCCTGCGCTGCTGGGGAGCATCTCCCCATGCTCACCAGAGGGGATGGAGCAGCCCTCACCTGCACTGGCTCTGAGCTGACCCTGGGTCTTGGCTGCAAACCCCTGGGGGAGGGAGGACTGGACATGTTCAGGGCTCTGAGCACACACTGGGCGTGCAGCCTCTTCTGTTCACTGTGAAGAATTTTTAAGACCAAGTTTGTTGAGATTTGAACTCGTGGTGTGTCGGCTACCTAGGAAGAGACACTGACTTTGGACAACGTGTGGCAAGAGTCCTCTGCTAGCACCGTAGCATTGAACAGCTACATGGCAGTAAAAGAACAGAGCTGTTTGCTGCTGCAACCTTATAGGCAAGCTCTTGGCTTAGTGAAGGCCAAGGGAAAAGCACAAGCCTGCACTTACATGCAGACTATATGCTCTTGTAGTTAGTGGGATCAAAGACCTCTTCACTCGCTACTAATGATGTTATCCTGACACCACGGCTGAAGCAACTCGATTCCAGTTCTTTCCAGCTGTCGGTATAACTGCATTCCTTCTCCTAGGCTTTAGGATGGCTGACTGAAAACTGACTTGTATTCAGCAGTGTCATTTTCTTAATCACTCAGATTTTCTGGATGCACATCAGCCCCGTTATATTAAAATGTTCTTTGGACTCCTTAACTTGTAATTTCCTTCTAGTCATGAAGTCTATAATACCTGCTTTGGTTTTCTCTTGCAGATTTTGAAATGGGCTTTACCAGTGTCTTCCTGAACTATAGCAGTGTTTGTAGCACCTCTGGTTTTGCTCTTTCCTGAGAGACTCTTATAAGGTGGCTTAAAGGCTTTTGTCCTCTGCCTCAAAGGCAGACCATGTGGTCCAAATTACCATGTCCCCTCACAGCAGAAACACACCACCTCTGGAGAGAAATAGAACTGATTTCTTCAGCATGCTGATAATATGTTTGGATTCTTTTGTTATTGCATGTATGACTGCATGTATGACTGCAGCAGACTGACAGAAAACTCTGTGACTAGAAGGGACACTGACAGACAGTTTCCAAAATTTTACTCATAACCAAACAAAATGAAACATTTGAAGTGGGGAGAAAGAATGACAACTGGAGCAGCTGATATAATAGGCATTTACCAATTGCTGCTCTTAACTGAAAGGGTTTTGCTACTGTTTGTATACCAGGTATGCTCTTGGACTGTTAAATGCAGGCTCCTACAGGATGCCAAGCAAAGGTGTTTTCTTCTCTGTAACTTAACCTAGAATTTTCTGGCCTCTAAATCCTGGTGTAGGGTAGTGCCCTGTAGCCCTTGGGCTGTTTGTATGATAAATGACCTTCATGTCCTCAGTGAAGAAGCGTGTGCCATGACACATAAAACAATCCTTGAAGAACACAGCTCAGGCAGTGATCTGTGGCCTGTAATGGTTTCCAGTTAGCTTTTAATTTAAGCTGTTGGTTAATTTTAACTTGTTAATATTAGCAAGTAACTTCTCCTGTTGTTTTGGTCCTGCCCCTGGAGAGACTATGTCTTCCCCTCTCATGTGAAACACCGCCTGAGCATTTATCAGCAAAGACCTGTCACTAGCAGAGGTTCTCTGCTGCATTACTAACACAGAAGGAAGCTGTTGGCAAGGCATTACTGGGAAGAGGTCAGACTAATTAGAGGCCAAACTAATTAACCTCCTGGTAGAGCAGATACCTTTCTTGGACTGTTTGGAGTAGCTATGTTGAAGGTCGCTGGGCGTAGGTATTTGGTGAGAAGGCTGTGGGACACATAACTGAATCATTTCCAGAGAATTCCTGTCTCAGAGGGGTCATTTGCCGTGGAAACCTTTTAGTTTGGAATCTCTCTGCTGCAATGGGAAGGAAGGGTTGGGCTCTGCGTGGCATTTCTTACAGGCAATTCACATGTTTCAAGTTTCAGCGCGAGTGAAGAAAGAATTTTTTGGCACTTAATTTGCTTCTGTGTGTGTTTGAGCATTGGCGAATGATGTGGTATTTGCAAGGCTGAGCTATCAACAAAGTATATGGGCTTGTGTGCCCCAGGGGGCGAGGAACTGAGGATGAAATATAGTCTTGAGGTGCTATAAAAGACTTAAATGCTAGCTCTCTACCACCAATACTTTCTCTTTACTGCCTCTGCATGGTGACACCTGCTTCAGTGGTAAATGGGTGTTTTCACAATGCAACATCCGGGCAAGGTGTTATTTCATGCTACCTTGTAAATCCTGAAAACATCTACCGTGTTTGTTGCATTGACTATCTTGCAGACACTGTATCTTACATCTGAGACACTAACTTAAGAGTTATTGTCTAATTTGTTTGACTGTCTAATGAGTAACCTTCTTTAGAGAGGTGTTTTGTTTTGGTTTGTTTGGTTTTGGTTTTTTTTGTTGAGTTTTTGTGTGTGTGTGTTGGGGTTTTTAGGGGGTGGTTTTTTTTGGCTGTTTTTTTTGTGTGTTTTATTTTATTTTTTTTTACTTTTTCTATCTACATTTACAAAGCAAAAATTCATCCAGCTTCTTAGAAAATGTTAAGCTTTTTCTTTTCGTATGGCAAGCAGTTCAAAGGAGGTTCTCCTGCCCCTCTACTCTGCCCTGGTGAGGCCCCATCTGGAATACTATGTCCAGTTCTGGGCTCCCCAGTTCATGAATGACAAAGAACTGCTGGAGAGGGTCCAGTGCAGAGACACTAAGATGATTAGGGGACTGGAGCATCTACTGTACAAGAAGGCTGAGAAAGCTGGGTCTGTTCAGCATGGAGAAGAAGAGACTGTGGGAGGATAAGTCTCTAAAGGACGGTGACAGGGGGATGGGACCAGACTTTTTCCAGTGGTGTCCAGTGACAGGGCAAGGGGCAATGGTCACAAACTGGAAGACAAGCATTTTAACCTAAACATAAGGAAAAACGTTTTTACTATCAGGGTAACAGAACACTAGAACAGGCTGCCCAGAGAGACTGGGGAGGCTTCGTCTCTGGAGACATTCAAAACCTGCCTGGATGCCATTCTGGTTAAGCTGCTGTGGCAGGGGGATTTGATGAGATGATCTGCAGAGGTCCCTTCCAACCCTGTACACTCTGTGATTCTGCGATTTTTAACTCTTACATAGGTGTTCATTCAGTCACCTAGTTTCTATCCCTTTAGTTTTCCTTTGAAATATGTTATTCATGTTGTGTTTTTATTTAATTCCATTCAGGTTTGGTTTTTAGTTTTTTTTTTGTTTTGGTTTGGTTTTGTTGTTGCTGTTGCTTTTTGGTTTTTGTTGGGTTTTTTAAATTACTTTATTATTTTTTTTCCTGATGATTTCAAATTAGCAATCCCTAATATTTGTCTGAAAGAATGATTTATTTAAAATATGTGAAAGAAAATACTGTAGCAGCATGATACACTTACATGCATCTCTACATTTTCTTTGCATATTTTCAAATACTGGTTTTACTTTGGGTGCTTAGTTGCATTTTTCTGTATTTTCCAGAGAATCTGATGCTGTCCTGAAATATCTAAAGGAACAGTGTGGTGCAAACAGATTAGGGGTCATTGGTTTTTGCTGGGGTGGTGTTGGTGTACATCACCTGATGATGACATACCTGGAATTGAAGGCTGGTGTATCTCTCTATGGTAGGTAAATACAACAATGTAATACAAGCAAGTACACAATGTCTGTATTGTGTAGCTTAAGTACTTGGTCTGGGATTGTTTCTTCAAATCAGGCTGTCAGCTGATGAAGAGAGGTATTTCACGTGGCAGTGGTTCAGAGCGGCACCAGAGGAGGTTTAGGCTGGATGTTAGGAAGCATTTATTTGCTGAGAGGGTGGTCAAACACTGGAACAGGCTTCCTAGAGAGGTGGTCAATGCCCCAAGCCTGTCAGTGTTTAAGAGGCATTTAGACAATGCCCTTAACAACATACTTTAACTTCTAGTCAGCCCTGAAGTGGTCAGGTAGTTGGACTAGATGATTGTTGTAGGTCCCTTCCAGCTGAGATTAGTCTAGTCTAGTCTAATCTATTGTATTCTCAGCAGAGTAGGAAGGATATTATGAAAAGAAGATGGTGGTGAGGATATTTGCTCCTAGTTTCAGAATGGGTCATAGCAGATATGTCTTTATTTCAAGTCTGAACAAACAGACATGTCCTTCAGTCACTTCCTCAGTTCAGCTCTCTTTTCCTGTTTACTGCTGCTCTGCCTGCTGCAGAGCTAGAACTTCACCCAGGAGTAGAGTGTTGTTTTTATCTAGATACTCTGCAAAGTACCTGCCCATAGCAGGGGGCTGGAACCCTTAAGGTCCTTTTCAACACAAACCATTCTATGATTCTGTGAAAGTCAGGTTGTGGTTATTTTAGCACCAGCTTTCCTTTTATGCTCTGCTGAAACAGCTTGGAGAGCCCTTGGGTAACATTCCCAGAATGTAAATTGTGGTCTACTTACTAAAACATTGCTTTTCCTAGTCAATTCCAAAGAACTCAAGCTTGTATGCACAGAAGGCATCTTTCAAGTCTTAGTAAGTCAGATATCCAGTCTGTATCTTAAGAAACTGGCTTAAATAGAGTTTTAATCTAGTAAAGTATTCTTCTAGGAGCCATGGTTACAGTAGCTTGAAAGTAAAGCTAATATTTATAGCTATGTATTGTGTGAGATGTGAAAACTTTTAACTGTAAAACTGGGGTGCTGTATTTGAATATAGATTTCACATTGAAAGCAAATTGAGGGGCTTTTTTGTTGTTTCTTTAATGTTTTCTAGGACTAATCAAGGATTCTGATGATATATCCAGTCTCCTGAGCCCTACATTTTTCATTTTTGCTGAAAAAGATGACTACATTCCCCTTGATCAAGTATGCTAATAACCTCTATCTTCTTTCATTACTGCAAGTTTATATTTCCATCCTGAATTGGGAGTCAAAACTCAGCCTCATAATAGTGCTTGAAGGTCAAAAAATAAGCAGAAAATTTGAAAAACTGAGCTAGACATAGCAGGGCTAATGGAACCTAGGCAAAGATTGAAAACTAGATATTTTTTTTCTTAAGTCTCTTTTATTTTTTAAAAATATGGCTAGTAACCCAGGTAACAAAGTTTCAACAAAATCCCATTGCTGTTTTGGAGTATTCTAGTATGACTTTGTTTTCTGTTGGTCCTAGGAACCCATAAACCACGTAGGATACACAGAATTGCTTCCATAGGTGTCAGTTAGAAGCTTTTTGTTCAGTTGTGGTGTATTTAGCAATGCCATATATTTCACATGTAGAAAATATTTCTGCTGTATCTGTATTTTTGCAGATTGTTGAACCTGTCTTAATATTCTAACAAATTTTCTAGGCCTTTACTGCGAAGGTTTTGCTTTTTCCCTGAAATAATTTTACTTTTTGTTTTGCCCATATGGAGCCTGGTTATTAGTGCCTAGCATGAAGGATACATTAGGGAGCTGCACTATGAACAAGCTGAGGACTGGAAGCATGGACTATGGCTATATTAATATAATTACTATTATGCTCTATATTGCAGGTCACCCTGCTGGAGCAGAAGCTAAAGAGAAATTGTAAAGTCGATTTTGAAGTTAAAATTTATCCTGGACAAACCCATGGTTTTGTACATAGAAGAAGAGAAGATATCAATCCTCAAGATAAGCTTTATATTGAGGAAGGAAGAAAGGATATGATCAACTGGCTGAATAAATACATCTAATAGAAGAGCAAGCAACTCAGTCTGTAACACAATTATGTAATACGCTGGAGATTTTTGGTAACACATTTTAGGAAATTAGAGGGGAGAGTTTGCTGGAACAGAAATTAAGTAAAAAAGCAAACAATATTCTTTGTCGTTTTTTGTCAGTGTTTTCTAACTGATACTTTTTGAAGAAGGCCCAGATTTCACCTTGTAATGTCGTGTTTTAATATGCTATGAAATATTCTACAGTTCCTTGAGGTTTATCTTAATGCTTGAAGTAAATAAAACAAATTGTAAATTAATTTCTTTTTGTGTTATGGCTGCTATTCTGCTAATTTCTACACAAATACATTGCTTGGTGAAGCTCATTCTGAGAGACTGGGTTCTGTTTGGTGGCAGATGTGTATTTAGCAGGTGACATAAATGGGCATATTTTGTTGCAAAGTTTGTAGCTAAGAGTATTCAGGTGGGGTACTACTTTCTTTGGTTACATTTGGTTCTGTGAAACTATAGATAATTTCGTGGTCAGTTTAGGAATTCAAATTGCAATGCAATCTGCAGATAGGGCACTTGTACTGTGTGTTTTTATAAACTATGGTTGCTGCTTAAGCATGAAATGTTACATGTTTTTGCATAACGTATCTTGTTACATGATTTTTCCATCAATAAAACAATGAAAAACTCCATGTTGCATCAGCTCAAGATTGCATCTACCTCAGTGCCCAGCCTGCATCCCTGGCCAGCAGTGGCTGGGTAAGGAGTTTCCCCTCTGACTCCTCATCGTGGCAGCCAGGCTGCCCTTCAGGGGGTTACTGAGCTGGGTGTTGCCACTGGAGCAGTGTGTTGGACTGGCCCCTGATGGACCCAGCCTCTGACTTTGCCAGTACCATTTTGAACCTGCTTGAAATGCTAACCTCCAGTGCACCCTCTGGCAGTGAGTTCCACAGTTTAATTATGCCTCATGGGGAGAAAGGCTTGTGTTCATTAGGTTGAAACCAGCTGCCTAGTATCTTCACTGGGTGCTGATACTTCTGAAGTTATAAGAAAAAAAAAAAAAAAGAAGAATGAATGTCCCTTTCACCTCCTCAGTGGTACTGATAAAGATGGGATTTATGAGGAAAAGCTGAGAGAGCTGGGACTCTTTAGCCTGGAGAAGGGAAGGCTGAGGGGAGACCTTAATAATGCCTGTAAGTATCTGAAGGTGAGAGCAAGGAGGATGGAGCCAGACTCTTTCCAGTAGTTCCCAGTGAAAGGACAAGGGGCAATGGGCACAAGCTGGAATATAAGAAGTTCCATTTAAATATGAGGAAAAACTTCTTTATGGTGAGGGTGACAGAGCCCTGGAACTGCTCAGGGAGGTTATGAAGTCTCCTTCCCTGGAGATATTCAAAACCCACCTGGATGCAGTCCTGAGTACTGTGCTACAGGCGATCCTGCTTTAGCAGGAGAGTTGGACTAGGTGGTCTCTAGAGGTCCCTTCCAACTCTGACAATTCCATTATTCCATAATGGGAAGAAAATGCAATGCAGGAAAGCCTTAGTTTTACTAATGACAATCTCTCAAATTAAACTGATACATTATCAGAGGAATATACATTGTGGTGTGTCACTTAAAATAGTCAAGTATTAACCATCTCTCAATGATATTTTTATTTCTTCTGCTTTTTCCCATCCATGTTTTCCTCCTTTACATGCTGCTCATGGCCCTCTGTCTTTCCTGTGGGGAGGTCTTCAGAGAATTTCTGGCCTGCCACTGCTGTTTAACAGTTGTCATATGATACCATTAATACATAATGCATTAATCCAGCTGTTAACTGAGTGATACAGCTCTCATAACACATTTTTTCCAGAAGGCATAGGTCTAGAAGTTTATTGTGCATTAATTACCCCAGTGTAAAACCTGGATGACTCCACATTAACAGGGTTCTGTTAGTGTTAGAAGGTTTGCTCATGTGCAAGAGGACTATTAGGCCACATATTTAGAGAACAGCTGTCTCATAAACAAGGAAACAGCGTGTGTACTGTAACACTGACACTGTGACTAAGCAAGAAGCAAAAAACAAAGATGCAGTATTTGTTTGAAGTGAAAGGGTAGCTACAGGTTACCACAAGTACAGCCTGTCACAGTTTGACTCAGGTCCGACAAAGTAGCTACAGGTTACCACAAGTACAGCCAAATCTGGATGATAATACTGTAAGTCACTGAGTCAGAGCTGGAAATGTGAGATCCAAAAGAGGGATGGATGTATTGACAGGACAAAGTGCAACCAGCTGCACCTCCGGAGCTCGTGAATGTGCTGAATTAAGTTTTGATTCTGTGAAAAAAATTGCCATGGATTGCCTAGTAAGGAACATGGAAACAACAGGAAGTCAAATGAAAAGCCATTTGATTTCTAAAGTTTAATGTTAATATTAAGTTAAAGTCTGACATACAAAGAATTTCTGGAGCCACATGACTGTGACTAAGGGGGTGGAAATGTGGTCAAGCAGCTCCAGTGGAGAGAAGGTTCAGTAAGAACTGCTTTAATGTCTTTATTCTAGGAATGATTTAAGCTTCCAATTTTTCTTACCTTTATTTTACTTTTGCTCTTGGAAGTTGCTGTGGAGTATCTAAGCTTCCTGTGTGCTATAGTTTGTGGTTATAGTTTGTAGTATACAAGTGGGAAAAGCCAAAAAAAACAAACCAAAAGAAAAGGGTAGGGTTATGAGCCTTATGACTTCACTCTGGAATTCTTTGCTAGGATTTCTTTTTTCATTTGTTTTACTTTATTTTAGGAGTTGTAAAGAAATTGCATGGACAAAGTTATCTAGAGTATGGGAAAACACCTTATTTATGAGGTCTAAATCGTAAAGCTGGTTGCTTCCCTAAGGCAAAGGTGGTAGATTAGCATGTGCATTTTTTGCTACTTTTTAAACACGCCTCTGAGGAAACAGTGAATTTTGGGTTGCTAATATCCTCAGATGAAGGATATTCTTTATTTTTAAAAAAATAATTCTAATAATCCAATAAAAGGGAGATCAGGAGAAGGAAAGGGCAACAAGGATCACACAGTCACTTTAATTCAAAAGGAAAAAAAATATGAAATGTTGTGGATTGAATTAAAGTGTATCAGCATTTTAAACACTTATTATAATGATATATACAGAAATCTACAAGCCTGTAATCTTTTTACATGTTATTTATTTTCACTTTGAAAGAGACAATATTTTTCCCATGCAATATAAGCTTTTTCTTCTCTAGAGCTTTGAAACTGTGTCTCTACTTCACTGCATCACCCTGCTGACTTTTGATATGTCTTTTATCAATGGATGAACAGTCTAATGATAACAATGCCAGTGTAGTGTTTAAAAGTGATAATAACCTAACCTTTAAAAACAAAGAAACCTCCTTAAAAAAACAACAACAAACCACCACCACCACCAAAACAACAACAACAACAAACTTTTGCCTAAATTAATTGCTCATCTCAGTCAACATGTTTCCTAAGCTGAAAAGAAAGGACCTGCAATGCTTAATATCCTTTTGTGTCATTTAAAAGGAAGGTCTGGAACTCAGCTGCAGCAGTACTCCTCACAGCAGCAACACTCCCCTCTGTCTACACTAGCAAGGAAATTAACGGCTTTTAAAAGAGTGAACCTTCGACTTTGTGGCTGCACCACGCCAAAATAAAGGCAGTACCTTATGTAATGCTTATTTGAAGAAACCTGATCCTTGTGCTCACTCCTTTCATTTTATGAGTTCGCACTTTCTTTGGGATCCCAGTCAGTGGTAACTACCCACGCTGAGTCCTTGTCACTTGCCTCTGCTGTCTCCCACACTTGCTGTGCTACAGGTACGTGTGGGATTTGTTTGGTTTTTGTTGTTGTTTTTTTTTTGTTTTCTTTTTTTAAAATTTTTTTGTGGCTTTTCCTCCCAAGTAAGAGAAATCAAGTGCATGCTGGGTCTGACTCAGCATGTTTGGGGGACTTTAATTTTATCTACGGGCTTTTTTAAAGAGCATGCAATATAAGCTTTTTCTTCTCTAGAGCTTTGAAACCGTCTCTACTTCACTGCATCACCCTGCTGACTTTTGATATGTCTTTTATCAATGGATGAACAGTCTAATGATAACAATGCCAGTGTAGTGTTTAAAAGTGATAATAACCTAACCTTTAAAAACAAAGAAACCTCCTTAAAAAAACAACAACAAACCACCACCACCACCAAAACAACAACAACAACAAACTTTTGCCTAAATTAATTGCTCATCTCAGTCAACATGTTTCCTAAGCTGAAAAGAAAGGACCTGCAATGCTTAATATCCTTTTGTGTCATTTAAAAGGAAGGTCTGGAACTCAGCTGCAGCAGTACTCCTCACAGCAGCAACACTCCCCTCTGTCTACACTAGCAAGGAAATTAACGGCTTTTAAAAGAGTGAACCTTCGACTTTGTGGCTGCACCACGCCAAAATAAAGGCAGTACCTTATGTAATGCTTATTTGAAGAAACCTGATCCTTGTGCTCACTCCTTTCATTTTATGAGTTCGCACTTTCTTTGGGATCCCAGTCAGTGGTAACTACCCACGCTGAGTCCTTGTCACTTGCCTCTGCTGTCTCCCACACTTGCTGTGCTACAGGTACGTGTGGGATTTGTTTGGTTTTTGTTGTTGTTTTTTTTTTGTTTTCTTTTTTTAAATTTTTTTTGTGGCTTTTCCTCCCAAGTAATAGAAATCAAGTGCATGCTGGGTCTGACTCAGCATGTTTGGGGGACTTTAATTTTATCTACGGGCTTTTTTAAAGAGTACATGCTCACTTAAATGCTGCCAGGGGGCTACTTTCTTCCCTAATTGTTTCATATGATGGTTCAGAAACCTTTCAGTTTCCCTCCTGAGGAGAGGAAGATCACTCAGGAGGAGGACTCAGGAGAGTCTGTTCAACGTGGAAGAGCCCCACAGCAGTATCTTTATATTTTTCTGATTGTAGGTTCAAGTTTCTGAAAACTAAAGTTACTGTTTGCCCTTCAAATAAATGCTCAAGGGATTGCAGGTGGAGAGTATGGAATGCCAAGGCTGCGGATTTACAGATCTTCCTAAAATAATAGCTATGATGGACGTAAAAGAGAGGGATTAATTTTTAAGGAACGTTTCAGTAGCATCTCAGACATGGAAGAAGTTACTGTTTGCATGTAATGCATTTTATGGCAAATGTAGGAACACCAAAATGTTCTGATTACCCTTCCAAGCTTGCAAATCTATGTGGCTTACAAACCATGTAAGCCAAGACTGCCCCTTGCAGGTTTGTGCCTGGAGCTCTTTTCTTCAGCTGCCATATTTTCATCTTTTAATATTTCATGTTTTACATTTTGCTTCTATCAGATAATGTGAAATATTTGCAATTAAAGCCTCTAAGGGTACACTGACTGGTAAGGGCATTGTGTTTCTGGAGTTCTGAAATACATATTTCTAATAGTCAGTTGCTGGTTTTGTTGTATTTTAGTCTAATGAAAAAAACCCTGTATGTGAATGGAAAATTAGTTATCAGCTCTTTCTTATTATATATTTAAACTGTATTTTGTCTTATATTTATTAATGCATTTTTTACCTGTTAGACTTATTTTGAATTAGAAGTCCTATATGTGAGACTACATGTGGAAAAAAATCCCACCTGTGGGTGGGTTTGGCTTATTTAAATAAATAAATAAATAAATAAATGCAGAAATAAAGGTTTAGTATAAATGCATGCTCAGAGTTAATAAGCTTTCAAAGAAGATGCAGCTTTTATTGACTTGATCTGTAAAAATGAAGTATCCCCAGATCTGCAAGCCTAGCCCTGCTAATGCTGCTTGAGATTTTGTCAGTTTTAAAGTCTGAAAATCCAGAACATCTTGGTCCCTGGAAATCTGTGCAAATCTCCTGGATGTAGGGTTGTTTGCTTGTTTGTTTTCCTAAAGCTATTCCTTTAATACCACAACTATGTATGTCCCACTAGTTCAGGAACTGTTCATTAATCTGCTTTATGCCATTTCTCTTAGCGAGTTTGGTTGGCATAGTCAAGTTTGAACATTCTTGTAGAAAGTTTAGTAAAGTTTCATCTAGATTCTCTCCATGTACTTTCTGAGATAGTCAATGCATATTCAAATGTTATTCAAGTCATTTTGCAGCCATGTGAAGTCAGTTCACCCAGCTGGTTAACCTAAGGTCAGTGGCATAAAATCATTAACTTGAGACCAAAGAGCTACATAAACCTGTGTTATATTCAGCTGGCATATTTTGACCTTGGTGAATTACTTGTTTGTTTTTGTTTAAGCAATAGTTCGTAAAAAATTAGCTATGCCCTACTGTTACTGCAGTTCATAAAACATTTGGCTCAACTGAAAGATTTTTTCCTTATGTTCAGTTTTATTTTTTCCTATCTTGAGGTTTGAGTACGTTCCTTATTTAATACTAAATACATAAGATATTATACTCTGGCTTTCAAAGGCATATTTTTATTGGCACCTTCCTCAAGTCTCCTCCTTCAGAAGTCTGCAATATCTAATGCTAGAGCTGGTTCAGAGAAATAATTCTTGACACTGAAAAGGTCAGCTATGGAATATTTTAAGTCTCTGGAGGAAAATACCACATTTAATATAAGCGTAATTGTATCTTTCTACACAGTAGCTGTGTTTTCTTTTTATTTTCTAAAAAATGTTAGGTCCTGTATTAAGCCCTTACAGAGGAAG
>NW_009953864.1:1040326-1061339 GCF_000747805.2 Chaetura pelagica
CATTCCTGCAAGGACAAACACAGGATGAAGAGTGAAAGAACTGGCTTCATCACTATTTAAATAATTTTGATGGTTGCCTGGCTGGTTTGTCTTTATTGTTAATGTATTACTGCAGGGCATGGAAACTCTAGTTACATACCAGGTCCCTGCTGAAGAGACTGTAAAATAAGTAACTCTAACAAGATTATTCCTTATAAAAAACAACTCAATGGACTTACTGACTGTAGATCTAACACTGACCAGTATGTTCACAGTACTACTGTAATGTTTCAAGCATTCAACCATCTGTGATACCGCTGTACTTTGATCTTTTTCAGTATGGTTTGCTGGGATATTCACCACTGAGTGTTTTTTGTTCTTCAGTGTCACACATGGCTAATGAGTCGAGGCCCTGCCCATGTGATATTGGAGACAGGTTTGACTATGGAGGCCGTGGCCAGGAAGTGCAAGTTGAGCACATCAAGGCCTACGTTTGCAAACCACCTGCCAGCACAGGCAAAGCTGTGATTGTGATTCATGATATATTTGGATGGCAACTCCCCAACACCAGATACATGGCTGATATGCTGGCGGCTAATGGATACATGTAAGAAATACTTCTGTCTTCAGAGTGGCTTTTTAGTAAGAAAGCCTGTTGAACCAACTACTTCCTTACCTTTTTTTATTTAAACCATATAAACACAAATAATTTCATAGGCTTTGCTTACATGTTTCTCTAAAGAGTTTCCTGTTTTGTCCTGAAAGACATTCTGTGAAGGTAAAATGTACCATCTTGTGCCAAAGAGAGAAACAAGTTCCCAAATACGAGAAAAGCATATTGAGCATTCTCTTTCCTCTATTACTGGGTTAGCATTCCTTCTGGCCCAAATGTATGTACCATGTAAATTGCAGGAAACCACTAAGGAGTTTCAATTGCAGTTAACAATTTGTCAAATTATGTTATGAATTTTAACAGGGTAAGGTGTATCTGGAAGTTATGCTAAGTCTCCTGACTACACATAGGAAAATGAGGGTTGCTTATGTAGTGCTTTGGTGTAGATTAAATTCTGTGCGTCTTCAACAAAATTAATTTATTGTGTAGTACACATAGACTTCCCTTTAATCCTTTCTCACTATTATTTCATGGGCATCATTGTTTTTCTTGCAGAGCCATCTGCCCTGATTTTTTTGTGGGACAAGAAGCTTGGAAACTTTCTAACGACTGGGCGTCCTTCGATGACTGGCTGAAAACCCGAAATGCCAGCAAAATAGACAAGTACAACTGTTATTCCTTGTCCAGCGAGTGGACATCCTGCTTTCATAGGAATTGTTGCTGCAGTAAAGATGCAGGATTAGATCCTAAATTATCAGCAGGTCAAATACAGCTGGATGTCCACAAGCAGAATTTTCATGCAGTTCATGGGTCAGGGTCATGGTTATGTGAGGAGTGCTCTTTGGAGAAAAGTAGAACTTCAAATGCCCACTGTTTACCTGTGCAGAGAGTAGAAGTGAGATTAGTTACTCAGAAAAGAACCAGCAAAGGCTAGAAAATGCAGCTCATCCCTTCCCTTCAGTTTGATTCAATTCCCACAGGCAGGCACAACTTCTGTGGATTTCAGATAGGGTGCAAATGTAGTCACCAAACACTATTGAAGCAGGAAACATTGGTCCTGCTTCCCATCAGATCCCAGCTAGTTCAGAGAATACTGCTTTGCCATTCTTCTAGCTGTATTTTCCCCATTTTTATCTGACATGTAGTTTGATTGCATGTTACTGCTGATTTTGAATCAACAATTTCAAATTTACTTCCACAATTTCATAAAATATTTGTCTCCTAGATGAGAGACGATTTACCTATAATCAAATTTGTGATAATGGGATGCTTTTGAATGGCTGTGTGTCTCAAACTTTTATTTGTGTTGACCTATAAGATAAGAATTGCCATTTTCAAAATTAATTGCACTGCTGTTTGTAAAATCAGCTTACTAACAGTGATCTAGGAAGACTGATTTTCTCCTTTGTCTTACCCCCTGGAATTTCTCTTGTATTTTAGAAATGAGTAATAGAAAACTCGAGTTGTGGGCTGACTGCAGCCAGCAGCCATGCACCTATACTGCTGCTCACTCACTCCCCCCAAGAAGGACAGGGGAGGAAATAGGAGAAACAAAAGCAAGAAAACTCATGGGTTGAGGCAAAGATGGTTTGCTAAGTGAGAGAATGAGAAAAAATGGGAGTGATGCAAAGACAGTCACTCACCACCTCCCACAAGCAGAGCGATGCCCACCCAGTCTTTGAGCAGTGGCCACGTTGGAGGCCAGGGGAATAGTGCTAGAGCCTTAATTCACTTTCATTTACATGTCTCAGAGAAGTTGAAGTCATCCTGAAGTATCTAAGTGAACAATGTGGTGCAAAGGCGACTGGTGTAATTGGATTTTGCTGGGGTGGAGCAGCAGTACAACATCTCATGCTGAAAAATCCTCATTTAAAGACAGGGGTTTCTGTCTATGGTAAGTTTCAGATATATCTTACATTTTGAGCAGACATGACTGGTACAGGAATTTCTTTCTGTAGTATTACTGTAACAAAATTCAGTGTGACATCCTATGGAAAAAGGTAATTTTATTATACAAAGAGCAATTTGGTTTTGCACACTCACATTTTTGCCCTTAATCATAACCAGCAAGATCTGTGTCTTCAAGTGGCATGGCCAGGATTGCTTCTGTGCAACACAGTGTGCAAGGGACACCAAACACCAAGCCCTCATTAAGGCTCAGGTTCCTCTTGTCTGATTATCCCAGAATGCTTTCTGGGCACACCTTTTATATATTTTAGGAGCCAGCAGTTACTATGAGATGGATCTTCACCACAGTATCTTGCTTACCTCAATCCGCATAAGTCTTGGGTCAGGTTTCTGCCCACTGTCTGGTTTTCATTGTTTGGAAGATCTGTCTAACTCACATGTCTGTACTGTATTCCTCAGTTGGTGTATCAGGGAAAGACATGGCAGTAGTGATACACTGTGACCATTCTGCTGATCTTGTGTTAGAATGCAGTGTCTTTTGACAATGAGACACCCAGGCTGGAGGCTGCACAGGCTGTAGACCTTCAGGTCATGACAAGAACACCTTATTCCTCAATCTGTCTCATGGTAGTGGCCCCTTGTTACTAAGAGGAACCATTTTTTAACTCTCTTTTAAACCTTGCACTCTCATACTTCCATTCTTAATGCATTTATGCTACCTTTAATGGCTTTTTTATAAACTCTTCTACATAAGCCAGAGCAATTTATATTAATTTGAAGTGAAAGGAAGTTGAAAGTATTTTTCCAACAAGTTTATGGTGACTGATTTGCTTCACTGATGTGCTGATCAGCTGAGCCAATTCAACAGCACTACTTGCTAATTTTTTTCCTTTTCTGTTGTAATAATTTCAATAATGAAAAAAGTGACCAGGGTGGTAGCTATTTAGTTTTACTATTACTTAAATTAAAATACATTTGCATAGTCAAAATTGCAATATAAATTTGTTATGAATTTTTATCAGTATAGGTGAATGTACACTGACATCCTAACCATGTATCTGGAATTAAAAGGATTTGCAATTATCTTAAAAATGGCCATGCCAGGCTAGAGGCAAGCAGCTCTGAAGTGTCCAACTTTCATGGGACCCTGTTTCTGACAGTGGTCAGAAGCAGATGTCCAAAGAATACCACAAGAATGGGGCAAACGTAACAACCTTTCCCTGACTTCTTCAGACAGAGCTGGTCGTTCATCTTTAATGACATCCCTTATGATGGGAGGCTCTCACAACAAAAGGGACTTTTAAGCAAAGTGTGTTGAATTCCATTAGAAGCTGAACAGCTCTAACTGATCAGAATGTCTTTTATTTTGACTGTATAGTTTTGGTAGGGTTTTAAGCACTTTAAGTAGCATTACTCATTGTATATGCCTCTCCTCCTTCCCTAGGAGTGATCAAGTTCTTTGGGGATGGGTTCAGTTTGCTTCACCCCACTTTCTTCATTTTTGGTGAAAAAGATGATGTCATCCCTTTGGAGCAGGTGAGTGTCTCATCAGAGATGTTTGTCTTATCCATGCTATTCATGCTTGTTTTGTAATTTGCTGTTTAATTAAGATAAAGCAAAAAAACAATTTGCACTTTTCTTCCTCTTTCACTAACTTTTACAGTAGTTCTACACAATTTTTTTGCTGTTTATCCCCAAACCAAAAGGTTTTACAGTGACATTAAAAAATGTTTTCTCTTTCTGTTGCAAAATATGGATGATTTATATATGAGAGTTCCTAGGGGGAAAATCCAAAGGAAGACTTCTCTCAAGTTTCAGATGGGGGACCCTCCTTAATCATACTGATGGTGCCTAAAATAAGCAGAGAGCCCCCACTTGTGCCAGTGGAAACACTATTTGCAACAGAATAAAAAATCTTGTGACTATCCTTTTCCTTCTCCCACTGTCCTGCAGAGCTTCTCCTTTCTAGTGCTCTGTCAGCAGCCTTCCTAGGGAGCACAGGTGGAGAATGACTGAAGGAGGATGGTTGTCTACCAAGGACAATCAAAGAGGAAGACATGCTTTCTTTGAGTGGTGTTGGCTTTAATTTTCCTGCCAAGAAGTGTCAGTAGCTTTGAATTGCCAAACCACGCTTCTCCTCCCTCCATTTCAAATTAATTAAAAATCTTGCCTCCCCCTACCCCCCCTTTTTTTTTTTTTTTCAGTGAGGTCTGCCAGGAGTAACTTGTACAGTGATCACTACCTGCTAACCTTCTTGTGACACTAAGTAATAGATGTTTTTACCTTTACAGGCATTATTACAGTAACCCATACACTTCTGTTTTGCAGGTTTATGCAGTCACATGTTGTTAATTTACTGGAGAAAAAAGCCTAGTTAAATAAAGAAACTGTAGTAACAAAAATGCATTTGGATATAAAATTAGTAGAAGAGAAAATGATGGCAAGGACACACTTTGTCTGTCTCCCAGAAAAGCCATAAAAGAGGACAAATTGAAGACTGTAAATATGTAACAGGTTAACTCTGTACTCAGCTAACATGGAACATTCTGTGTTACAGGTCACCCTTCTGGAGCAGAAGCTTAAACAAAACTGTAAAGTTGATTATGAAGTTAAAATCTACCCTGGACAGACGCATGGGTTTGTACATCGCAAAAGAGAAGATATCAATCCTCAAGATAAACCTTACATTGAGGAAGGAAGAAAGGATATGATCAAATGGCTGAATAAATATCTTTAGCATAAATAAATGTCCATAAAATACATCACTCGTTGTAGGAGATCAGAAAATAATACAAACAATATTTTGTAAAACTCCTTTGCAATAGCACTACTTTGCTCTTATTTTCTAAGTAGATGCTTAGAAATGGCTTTTCAAATGCTGAAAACTATATCTTAAAATTATTAGAATCTCATGTGGGATATTTTTTAGAATCTGAAAGTTTCAATTCTGTGTATTAATGTCAATATGATAAAAAAACCCCACTGAATCTCTGCCCACACTTGAGAAATGCTCTCTTAAAAGCCATGTTTAGTTAGTGTTGAGCTGTAAGATTTTCAGCTCCAAGATTTTCAACTTTGAGGTAAACTATAGTTCTTTTTTGGAAGGCTGGGACCTTTACTTGGGAACAGAGTATCCTCTTCAGAATTCATAAAAACAGAGCAAAAAAGAGAGAAGGGGAAGGACAATGGGAAGAAATGTATGCATACTGAAAGCAGGCTGCAAAAAGAGCCCCTTTATCTTTCACAGAATATGATCCTTCATGGTGCTGCCCCTCAGTTGCTTCCATTGCCCACAGTACTTCCCGCAGCCACCTCTCTCCCTATGCCTGGCTGCTCCCTCATGGTCCTCTCCAGCTCTCCCCAAGAGGTCTGTGATGGAGCTGCAGCCACTTGAGTGTGTGAACTCCACAGTGCCTCTGCTTCAGGTTCCCACTCGGTGGGTCCCACCCCAAGTTCCACATCCTCAGCAGTTCTTCAGCCATCCTTCCATCTCGAACCTCTTCTTCATGTCACTCCTTCCCCTTCTTACTGCAATCCACCATGTATTTCCCATGAGAAAACACACTGCATTGTTATGAAAGAAAATATTATTTCAAAAAGATTTCATGCAGACTTCTGAGGAAAAAATGCAAAAACTTCCCTTGCTCCATGGCTTATGCCCTTGGTCAGTGACTGGTGCTGTTCTCTGGTTTGGGCACTGCACATCATGTTCTCATGTCCTTGCCATTTGCTTTCAGGAGAGATGAACCTGTTCTTTGTGGGTTTAGGCAATGCAAGAAAGCCTCTTTAGGTCTGCAGGGCATTGTTGCCATGAGTCATGCTGATAAAAATAGTCTCTCCACTTTGGATGTGAGAAGTTCCATGACGCCCACCCTAATCCTGCCCTTCAGCTGGATCTGAGCAGCTTCCTGGTGACCTGCAGAGGGAGTGAAGGGCTGGACAGTGACTTCTGTGCTTCCTTCCAGACCTGACATGGTTCTGGACCCAGCATACAGAGGAGAGACAGTTTCATGTGGGACAACTGCAGACACCTCCATTCACTGGTGCAGGCACTTCTGATGCATGTGCCTGTGCAGCTCTGGAGGGAAGGAGGGTAACAACTTCTCAGAAGAAAGCAACGAGGATATATGCTTCAGATGGATAGTTTATAAAGCATTGAATCCAATTCTCAGCTGTGGATTCATGCCCAATTTATCAGGGTTACTAGGAGAACAGGCAGAGATGATGAAATTGAACTCCCTACAACTATTGTGTCACATGGACTTTAAATAAAAGAGCCTTCATTTCTCGGAAGGTAATATCTTGGCTGGCAAACCATTCCAGCTTGGTTTTTTGTGTGAATGAACAGATGTCTCAAGGAATTGGGCTGAACATTGCCAAATATGTCCTGTGACAGGGGAAGATTGAAATTGAGGAGTATTTTGTCTTTTCATTGTTTGTGGAGAATACAGAGTGGTTTGCTGTAGGATGGGTATTGCATTTGTTTTGGTTGTTTTTTTTTTTTTGTAGAAATATAGCATCTAAGATGGGAAACTCAGAATTTTGCCAGTGTTAAGATTTACTTTACTAAAAACCACACACACGTATTCCCAAAACTCACATTTGAGAATATCCTTTGTTTTCAGAGAGTGCTGATATATAGACATAGAGTTTAGATATTACAAACTCAGGTTTGTAATGTTCCATTCTACCAAACTTAGCAGCCCTGATATAGGGTAAATTACCTGCTGAAAAACTGCCAGGGTAGATGTAGTAGACATGTGTAGGGCTGATCAAGGGGGCTCTTGCAGATGCTTTTGTTCCCCTGGGCATTGTGCTATCTTGGCGATTCCTTCCCAGTAATTTTAGAGCCCTTTGACCAATTCCAAACAAAATTGACAAAACAGTGAAGTCCTCGGTGCTGTTTATTTCTTCTACATTTCTAGAAAATCTGGATGGCACAGAGGAGACAGACTCATTGCACTGAGCAAAATAGTGTGGCATAGCTCCATTGGTTCTCGGTATTATTTAGGCTGCTGGCTGGCCTGGCAGAACACAGAAAGCCCAAACCACTTGTGTAGGGGTTGTCAGAGGATGCAGGAAGGAAGTAGACTAAGGACATGTTGGAGGCAACTGAGATGCAGGGGAGCAGGAGAGCAGGGGAACAGGCTGAGGGTAACCCTGGGGATATGGTGAACTAAGACCCTGTTGGGGTTACATGGACAAAATGGAAAGGAGAACCTAGATGAGCAAAAATCTCACCTTTTGTAGACTGCATGGGATTTTGGTCACTGAGAAAGTGTTATATTGAGGAAGGCTCATGGCCTGCGTGTGAGGAATCCTTGATGGCTGAGTGAAGAATATTGTGTGGACCGAAGTGGAAGAAGTCTCCCAGAGGAAAACCTCAGGGACTGGAGAGAGACAGGACAACAGAACATGGTGGAGATCAGAGTCACGAAGAACAAGAGCAGGTATCCTGTCCTCTGCTGATGATCTCCCTTTCACAAGAAGACGGAGGTTCTTTATTATAAAAGAAAATACTAAACCACAGCATTAATATGAACCACTGGATCCTTAGCTTTCTTGAAAGCTGAACTCCAGGTCCTGATTTCTGCTCTCTAGCACAGGTATTTTGGGAGCATTCAAACAGTTCTCCATCATCAGCTGCATTGACGTTAGGCAGCTGTCACCTCTGGCTTGAGTGCATCTGGGTCTTGGAGGGGTTAAGCCCTAGGGAGGGAGCCAGAGGATTGCTGTGCTGGATTGGTGAGGCTTCAGGGTTAGAGAACTGACCAGAAGTTGAAATTGACAGAAATTGGTGAATTGATGGAAAACATGACTCACCTGTAGATTCAGCTCCAGCCCTTTTAACACCTTATTGTAACTCATGGTAGCCATGTCCACAGGCATACTGAGCTTGTTATCTAACACTGTAGTTGCCTACCTAGCATAAATTTCAGCCAGACTTGACTTTGTTCCTTTAGCTAATGACATTTTACAGTGTTTCACCACAGACAGTGAGTAGTAGCTTAGCCTCTAGCAAGGTGTCATGAAGGCACCATTTTTCAGGGAACTGGGTTTGTCACAGGCACACAAAACAATCTCGCTTCATTTCATTTAAGATAGGAAAAAATAAAGGTAGACTGACAAAGAGTAATTTGTTGCAGATCTCCCATGGGAAGAGTGATGAGAATCTGGTGGCAGGTTCCTCTTTTTGCCTTCCAAAACCTTCTGCAGCACATTTTACTTATTGTTTCTCATATTTGGCACTAAAGTATATAAAAATCCAGCAAATAACAAAATGCTTAATTTTGGAAAGGAGGGAGTGGAATGGGCTAATAAAGCTCCAAAACAAAGTTCTCCTTTCAGACTGTGGAGCAGATGGTGGCACCTGTGGCAATACATTTCCTTCCCTTCCCATCACTTTTGTATTAAGAGTTGGTGAGAAAATTTTTGCATCTTGGCTTGTAGTTTACCATGAACTTCAGCAAAGCAATGATAATGTTATTTGTTAGGGGGACTGGAAACTATTTCAATTACACTATTAAACCGTTCTTTATTTTTTCTTCCAGGTGCCTTTGCTAGGCAGGATGAAGAGGGAGCATAGAGTTTGCTGTGAAAGAGAAAGGTGTGGGAGATGGACACCGAAGAGAGCAGAGTGGTGCTGGTTGCTGAAAATCAGAGACTTGTGGGAAAACTAGGGGGTTCAAGGACCTCAGAGAGAAGGAAAACAGACACTATGAAAAATAGGAACAGGCTGACCCTGGAAGACCACCTTCACTAGTCCATGTAAATCTTACCTGTGCAGATTTTTTTTGCTTGCCAAGGGTCTGTTACATAAGTATTGTCTTTCCACGAGGACAAGAAGTCTGCCGAATTAGGCAATTAGTCTACTAAATAGACAAGTGATAGGTGTAGGAGGCAGATGGTAAGGCAGAACAAGCGAAAATGGAGTGTCAGGGTGGGAAAAGACACTGACAGTGATGGTGCTTCCTGAAGGTCATGGGTATCCAATGCCTCCCCTCAGTCTCCCTTAATAGGCCAAGAATCTGTTCTGGTTGAACACAAGATAATGTGAGCAGAGACACCTTGGAGCAACAAGCCAGCAGCACTAACTGGAGGTAGAGCCCCTGTGTGGAGAGAGCTAAAAGGAGATCTGCTTCAGAAGAGAGGCAGTGGGTCAGCACTGGAAAGGCAGAGGACATTTTTATTTCCAGGTCCCCTAGAGATCTGAGGAGATAAACACTCCCTGCTGTCACTAAGTCTTTCTTCATCACACTGTGAGCAATGGCACTGTAAGAGACAGGTGGCCTTGTGTTGCTTCATGGCTGTTGCTGGGTGATTTGTAGATCTTTTGCCAAAGTGCCCAGGATAGTGGCAGGAAGTAGACAGCGAAGTTAGTAGGGTGCTGGAGGCTAATCCTCAGTAAGACAAAAGGAACTTCAGGAAAAATGGACATCTGGGATTTTTCTGGGATCTCCCCCACCCCTGTCTTTTGCTGAGCCCTAATTTCACTGCTTCCCCAAATGTACTTATTCTGCTGGGCTGAACCAAGGGGTACATGCAAAGGGAGTTGAAGAAGTATGTGTCAGGATGTTTCAGCAGAAAGACAAGGAGATGGTAAGCAATTTAAAGAAGAAGGCAATAAAACAGGAATGAATAAAGTGGATTAAGTTTCTTCCTCACAGGCCAGTTGGGGAATGGTTGGTCTGGAGGAAGGAGAAGAGCTGGAAGAGAAAGGAAAAGAAAAGTATCTGCACTGTATCATGCTATACCACTAGGAAAGAGGTGGGGAGGGCTCACCAAAAACCTCTCCAGTCTGAGGACTGGAGAGGGGACCATCCTGAGTCTTGTTCTCCAGTTTGCTGTTGTGTTTGCTATTCCCATGGTATCTTCGATAGCATCTGTCTGATGTACTAATGATGAGATGCTCCATTCACTGCTCAAGAGAGAGATCAGGACTCAGATTGCCATTCCAGCTTGTCACTCACCAAGGAATTCAAATCTTCTTTAAGTGTGGAATTTACTGACCCCGTGGGAGAGTCTAAGATGAAGAAAATGATGCTTTAAACATGAGATCACTGAAAGAAAATAATGCATTAGCTGGAGAGCTTTCAGCTTTCCAAGCTGTGACTGAGAACCACTGAGCAGCATTACACAGAGGCACATAATTCATGCTCCAGCCAGATCATCACAAATAACCCACCTATTTCTTCCTCTGAAATAGAAGCAGAGTATAATGATGGGTCCTCAAGAGATGGACAGTTTTTAAAGAGTTTATATGGACAATATGGAAGAGGCTTTGATCTGTGTCTTTCCTAATGGAGGAAAATATCTACTTAATGTCCTAGTTTTATTCCTAACAGCTGGCCCTGTTCACAAATCTGGGTCAGTGGCTGTGGGGAAAAGCACTTTGAATTTCATCCGAGGAACAGGCTGATGCTTACAGTGATGACTCAAGTGACCTCACATGGATGTGACCAAATGGCAAGACCAGCTTCCTGAAGTACAAGCCCACGACCTCCTCCAGCTCAACAGTTCTGCAAGATTTTTCAGCAGAAGTGAACTAGTACTGAACTAAATGTGCACAATGGTAAACAGCAGCAATGCCACTTACCTCAGGAAACTAGATGGTTGGGCATTGATACACACTGTGGGTACTCTGGGTTCCTCCAGAAATAGCTAGCGTTTGTGTTTTTAAAAAGCTTGTGGACACAGCCCTCACCCCCCTACAATAAATAAATAAATAAAAAAAAGGAAAAGTCTTTAGAAGTGTCCAGGAAATAAAATTATTTAAAATATGAACTGTGAATTAAAGTTCTTACTATTTTGTGGTTTTGTGGATTTTTTTGTTTGTTCATAGTTTGTTGTTGTTATTGTTTTGGTTTGTTGGGGTTTTTTAAAAATTATTATTCTAGGTCTGGTTTCTGTTAATGCTACACATGGTTTTGTTGGAATAATTCTGAATTTACCTCCTTTGAGAGATAAGTGCAATTTGAGCCAAAATGGCCTGCAAATTGAAGCAATTCTATTGTAGTTCTTGGAGCTACTATGGACTGATGTAGGTATAAAAGAACAAGATGTCATTCAAGGCCAAAACCTCTTTTTCTGTTCTCCGTTCTGCATAGGTTGGTTAATACATTTTGGATTAGAACTTGCTATGTCCCCTCCTAGTGGCCAACCCTACTCTGGAGTTTTCCAAACCTGTTCAGTACATCCTTTCACAGCTTTCTGTTTGCTCTGCCATAGTTCAGAAATAATAATGTTAATACTTCACATGACATCTCTGTTATTTAGACCTCCAACTATAAGCACAGTTTAGGGGTCTAGCTAGGAACAACAAAAGCATGAATTTGAGATGTGCTGAGCAGTGTATTCTGTCTTGACCTCCAGTGTGACTTGCTGGCAGCTTTGATGGTAAGGCTTAGGCTCTCCAACTCAAAGAATCAAAACTACAGAGTTCTTTCAAAAGATAATCTTAATATCTGACCTTTCTGGCAAGGAAAAAACACTGCATAGGAACCTTCCATTGCATTATAATGAACAAGATGACAACCTGAACATTTCAGGACAAAACAGGATGGACATATCCTTTCTGTCTAGTTCTGTGATTAAAAACTGAGGATTAGAAGTGAAAATCCTCTCCACAAAGCGTGTTAACATTTGACTATATAAATGAGGTTGCTGAGAACTGGTGGAGCCACCAATTATGACAGAATATAAAGGGGAGGTAGATCAGGGCCCATCTGGAGGTTCAGTTCTTTTCATCTCTGGAACAATTCCTGATGACATCTCAGCACCAGCAGCTCTCTCTGGTGGAGGAGGACTCTGACTCTCCCTTGAGGGAAGCCTCAGCTTTCATGTGGTCACAGAGGCTGACAAAATCTCTCTGAAAGACTCAACCTGCAGCTGAGCAACTCTAGGGATGCTGGGCATCCTATAGCTTGTGTCATGCCTACAGATCATCCCTCAGAGGGCAGTTCCCTTGAAGGGCTACACAAACTGTAAAATCTCTTGAGACCACAGCACTAGACAGGTCCTACAGCTCCTACAGGGCAGGATAACATGAAGGTAAAGCCAAGCGCTGCCTGAAAACTGTCAAAGACCATCTGACCTTCTTTTTCTGTGGACATGGAAGAATCGTGGTAGCAGGGTTGTTGAAAACCATACCCCCATGCCACATGTCTGTCCAATAATGTCTCACCAAGGTAAGGATGTTTTTTTACCTGTTTTGATTCTGTTTGCATATTTGTATGTCTCTTCCCTATTCACTTCCGTCCCAGGTTCTCAGTCATCCATGTATCTAGGTATTTATTTAGTGTCATCACATACGAGAGATGGACAATTGGACCACAGGGACAAGGAAAGCTGAAGTTCAGAGCCTGGGAGGTCCCCAGTTGAGAAGAGTTTAGGTTCAACAGGTCACTTCTAAGGAACTTAATTTCAAAGAAGACTAATGAATGTATAAAATTCATGCACTTTTCCTTAGTTTAATATCACCCCCTAGTGTCACTTGTGTCAATTTTTCATGTATTATATTTTTCCAGACCAGTCTTGATTTCTTGCCTCTGCCTCTCAGTAGTATCACCTTGCAGATGCATCAACAGCCCTCCTGACATCCAGGCTTCTGGGAAGGAGATGAGAGTCCAGCTCTTGAGAGGTGGATTTGCCAAGACATCAGACTTCCGATGTTTGTCTGGGAGAGAAGCTTTGGGATACAGGTGCTTCTTCTGCCTTCCAGCAGAGGAGTGCCTTGTTCAGTGGGGAGATTTCCATTCCTTATGCTGTATTTGCACTGGATTGGTCAGACAACACAGCTTACTTTGGAGTAAGACCAGACAGATACTTTAAATGTTAATAAGTCACTAGGACTGCGTGACATTTGCCTGAAAGTCCTGAAGGAATTCTAATGTAGAACTGTGATCTTCTGGCCAGGCTGTGTATCTAATGTCTCTGTGCCAGGGCAGAGGTGGATTGCCAGAGTAACCATCTCTCCCATGACAAAAAATGGCTGGCCAGTCTGACTTCCACCTGTGGTAAAAGAGTGGTGTCTATTACAAAGAGTAAGACTGATGAGTATGTGAACAACGGTCTGTTGATAAAGAGTCAGTGTGGCTTCTGTAAAGGGAAATCCCGCATCATTTCTGCACTGGGTTCTGTGAGGGTCTCAATAAACTCAGGAAAGGAGGGGATCCTGGAGACGTAATGGACTTCCAAAAAGCCATTGACAGGTTCTTCACCAGAAGTTACTGCAGGAACTCAGTTGCTACTGGGTGATATGAAAGGTCCTTTCATGGAATTAAAGCTGACTAAAAGACAAGAGGCAACAGGTAGAGTACACGGGACACTTCTCAGGATGGAGAAGACTAAGCAGTGAGGATAGCCCAGGGATTGCTCCTGGGAATAGTTTTTTTTCAGCAAGTTCATGAGTGACCTGAAGAAGTGTCTAAACTGTGAAATCTCCAAGACTGAGGGTGACACTCACTTTCCTTAGGTGGTCAAACACTGTTCTGGTGGCAAGGAACTATAGAAGGATGCCCCAAAACTAAGTGATTGGGCAGAAAATTGTTAGATGAGCTTCAGCATAGATATATGTCAGGTAATACATTTCGGGAAAATAAACTACCACATTCCTACATGACACTGAACTCAGAGCTCAGATCTGCAGTTGCAGATCAGGAAGGAGGTCCTGGAGTTGTCATTTGTACCCTATACAATGGTTTTATGCAGCAGCAAAACCTCCATGTATCCTCACCTTGAGCAATGTGGGCTGTTCTGGTCTCAAGAAAGAAAGAGATAATGGAGATTGGGAAGGAACAGGGAAGGGCAACTACAGCAATCAAGGCGATCAAACAATTGCTTTATGAGGAACTGTGGAAAAGGCTGCAGCTCTTCAGTTTAGAGACAGGAAGTCTGAGGGAAGTTCTGACTGAGGTTTATAAGATCTTGAAGGTGGTGGATAAAAAGTGGTGGAGGAGGTGAATGCAGATCTGTCTTTCACTGAATTCTGCAACATGAAGCTGAGTGCTTCCCTCAGATACCAGAGAATGGTTTTTAAAAGGCTGGCTCAGTGCCCACTCCTCTGACATCATCCATGGACAATGAACTTGCAGGTGGCCCTTCAGGAGAAAGGACAAATAATCCATCATGCTACTGCTTAGGACTGGCATCCACTCCTTTTCCAGGAGTCCTCTGTCCCGTGAGGTCTCTGCTCCACCCCACAAAGCAAACTACCTCCTATCTTACCTCATTGACCCATCTGAAACCTGTCACTCTAGCAGGGAGAGGCTGCAAAGGTGACAGGTTAGCCCAGGACACACAGTCACTCACCAGCTATTTAAATAGCAGCTATGGGGCTGTTCTGGGACAAGTGGTTGCAGAGTGGGGCCATGGAGCTTATTGCCTTGCTAGCTTTGCCCAAGGGGTGCTGCAGCACACTCATGCCACCAGAGCATTTCATTAGTGGAATGAATGAGAACAGCTGAACCATATTAGAATAAAGCACTGTTTAATGCTATGTTCTGGCTGTGAAACCATCCAGTGGCAAATACCTTGTGGAAGATATAAGAACAAGGAAGTTTGTAGCAAATTCCCCAAATAGTCTCCTAGCCTTCAGCAGTCCGAGACAGATGTTGAAGCTTTGTATTTAATTGTGCTTTTTCTCTGCAACATCTCCTTCCAGTTATTTTATGAAACCACATAATCGTTTATTACCCACGCTCTCCTGAGACAAGGTGCCCACAGCTGCAGGCGTGCTGCATGAGGGAGCCTTGTGTTTGTTTTGGACCTGCCTTTAGTTCTTGTACCTTCTTTTGAAGAGACAGTGAGCAGTAGTTTATTTTCATCTTATTTATTCCCCTCAAGGTTTTATTACACCTATTTATTATAGCTACTACAGTTTCTCTCCTCTGTCATCTTCTCTTTAGAGAACGTGGCTGTGTTGCAGGCAGCTGGGAGCCCATGCCACTGGATGTCTTTCAGAGAAAATTGGACAAAACTTCTTCCAGGAGAGACCTTGGCTGAAGCAGCCCCACGGTGGATGCTGGGAAGCACGACCTGACCTCAAGAGGGGCCTCCTGAGATCACAATGCTGCAATGTCCCCGGCTAGTGCCAGAGCCCAGCTAACTTGTGTGCCCCAAATGTGCACCCACAAGTGCTCCCAGCCCCCTGGCCAACCAGACCTAGCAGAAAGAATGTGCCACTGCTGGTGTCCCATGGAGGGCACGTCCCTCCCTCCCAGTTTTGTGGATGGCCGCAGGTGAAGCCCATGTGCAGTGAGACATCTACACAGGCACAAAGCCCCAGTAGCAGTGTTCCCTGGGAGATGGTTGCTAGAAGACACTTTGCAGGGTACTGGCCTGCTAACCTGTGCAGATTAGGCTGTAGAAATGAGGTGAGGAGCAAAGGAGGGATCAGCCTTCCTTGGAGACTGTATATTGTTCTAGGCTCTGGAGAGCAGGCTGGGAGAGACCACAACAGAAAAGGTTAAAATTAGCTACTGTGAGTCACAGAATCACAGAATTGTCCGAGTTGGAAGGGACTTCTGGAGATCATCTAGACCAACTCCCCAGCTAAAGCAGGATCTCCTAGAGCACATTACTCAGGTCTGCATCGAGGTGGGTCCTGAATATCTGCAGAGAAGGAGATTCCACAACCTCCCTGGGCAGCCTGTGAGTCCCTGAGTCCCTGTCCCTATGCTGGGATGGAAGGGCATGGTCACAGCATTGCTTCAAGGCATTGAGATCAGGGCTTATAGATACCAACGTATTAGCGCTGCCTCTTGCAACCACTCTGCACACAACACACCCAACAGCAAGGTGAGGGAGGAGGCTCAAATGGGACTGGGCAGGATATTTTGAAACAGATATAGTGGTCAGCAGGTGTCCAGAGGTCTCATGTGTGAGGGGCTCTGCCAAAGCTGGGGAGCATGGTTGAGCAGCAGCCCTGAAAAGCAGGGCCTGGGCTCAGCCTGAGCATGTTGTGTTAGCTGGCAGGCGAGGTGCGACACTGTAGGGCACTGCCAGGAAGGCAGCCAGCAGATTCCTCAGTGATGGGGTAGCGCTGAATGACCTCAGAGCACAAATGGTCTGCACAGCTGGTGGACTCCTCTGAGCACCCTGTCTGTGCAGAGGAGAGCTCAGGGTCCCAGCTCTCCACGCAGGAAGCAGCTCCCACCCTGTACCTCCCTGTAGATTGGCTTGCGTGCCTGCCTGCTGAGACTGGATAGGAGGAAAGTGCTGGCAGCTCACAGAATTAGTAATGGAAGAAGCAGGAATATGATGGGGAAAGTCAAAGAGCTATTCCCATTCCATCATTAGACACAAAGCTCATTCTGAAAAGGGCTGAGCAAAACTGAGGGCTGAAAATTAAGGGATCATGACTGCTCTGAAAAGCTGTTTATGGTCAGTTTGAATGTAGACAACCTGAGTACTGCCATAGAGACTACAACATTAAAAGAGCAGTGCCATTTCAGGTCGTGGTAAAGGAGCCTGATGTTCCTATATCAGTGTCTTTCTCTCACATATGTCTCTGCTGATAAGCTTTCATACCAGTGTGGTGTACAAGAGTGCTCTCTTGGGTCCAAATGGAGACATAATCTCCCATCACTCTAGATGCTGTTGACACCTTCATTAGTACAGAATGAAAACTAAAGAGCTGTATGGAGTTGAGTAACTCTGAAACAGTACAGACCTCTTCCACCCAAGTCACCTTCTCTGGAAATCACCAGCATCATTAGCCAAGGTTAATGCAGAGAATGGATTCACGCTAAGGCCAACATTTAAAAAACTGAGGGTCTTGCTTATGCTGTGTTGGAGCAGTCAGTCCTCTCAGTTGCTTTTCAGGTTCTTGCTGGAGTCTGATGGATTTCTCTTTGATGGAGCAACGTACCAGTTTCAACCATAGAATTATAGAATCATAGAATGATAGTCGGAAAGGGTTGGAATCATGGGTTGGAAAGGACCTCTGAAGATCATTGAGTCCAAATTCCCTGTTGCAGCAGGAGCACCTTGGGCAGATCAAGTAGGAATGCATTTAGATGGGTCTTGAAAGTCTCCAGAGAAGGAGACTCCACAACCTCTCTGGGCAGCCTGTCTCAGGGCTCTGTCACCCTCACAGAAAATGTTTTTCCTCATGCTGAGGTGGAACTTCCTATGTTGTAACTTGGCGCTGTTTCCCTCGTCCTATCACAGGGCACCACTGAAAAGAGACTGGCTCATTCTTGACATCCACCCTTCAGATATTTATAGACATTTATAAGGTCTCCTCTCAGTCTTCTCACAATTAAACAGCCCAAGTCTCTTAGCCTTTCTTTGTATGACAGGTGTTCCAGACCCCAAATCATCCTCATAGCCCTCCATTGGACTCTTTCCAGCATATCCCTGTCCCTCTTGAACTGGGGAGCCCAGAACTGGACACACTACTCCAGATGTGGTCTTACTAGGGCAGAGCAGAGTGGGAGGAGAACCCCCCTTGTCCTGCTGGCCACACTGTTCTTAATGCATCCTAAGATACTACTGGCTCTCTTGGCCACGAGGGCACATTGCTGTCCCATGGATAGCTTGCTGTCCACCAGAACACCAAGGTCCTTGTCCATAGGGCTGCTTTCTAGTAGGTCAACCCCTAATCTATACTGATGCATGGTGTTTTTTCTCCCCAGGTGCAGGACTCTACACTTATTCTTGTTGAACCTCATTAGGTTCCTCTTTGCCCAGCTCCCCAGCCTCTCTTGATCTCACTGAATGGCTGCACAGCCTTCAGGTGAATCAGCCAATCCTCCCAGCTTCATATCATCAGCAAACTTGCTGAGGATACACTCTGTCCCCTCACCCGGGTCATTAATGAAGGTGTTGAATAAGACTGGGCCCAGTATTGACCCCTGGAGAACACCAGTAGTCACAGGTCTCCAACTGGACTGTGCACCATTGACCACAACCCTCTGGGCTCTATTTTTTAGCCAGTTCTCAATCCTTTTCACTGTCCATTCTTCTACTCCACACTTTCTGAGCTTATTAACAAGGGTGTTATGGTAGACAGTGTCAAAGATATCATAGGCCGTCCCAGTACTTATGTGTGTCACAAAGCATAAATACGCATCTGAAAGGAGTGTCTGCAGTGGACAATATTAAGTAATCTGGACAGAAGTATCATTAACACCCACTTGAAAGTCCTCCTCTCTTCCATTTTTCCTCTTCTGTTCACCTCCAATGGTTGCCTACAGAGTTTGCCTGAAGGCTGTGTAGAGATCCATAACCAACCTTCATGTATTGCTCTTTGCAAGATTCTTTGTAGGTCTGCTTATGGCACTGAAGGTGATTGTTCTGCATGGCTGGATATGGTGTCTCCTCAAGTCCACAGCCTGGGACCAATTTTTCAAAAGATAAAGGCAGTGTTGGTTACATTATATTTCCAGCTCTGCCAGTGCCAACTTGGACCAGTACCTTGGTTGCCAGCAGGACAAAAGGTGTGCAGCATAGGTCAGATAGGTATAGGTGTTGTATTACACAGGTCCTGAAAGGCACAAATACTGACTTCATTACACAGAATCACACACAGAATAGCTGTGCATGGAAAGGACCTCTGGAGCACCAAGTCCAACTGTCATAAAAACCCAACCAAACAAAAAAACCCACCCACACAACAAAACCCCAAATAAACACAGACACCACCAAATAACACCCACAAACCTCCACCCTACAATATCAGCCACCAGAGCATGCCTTGAAGTTCCACATCTACATGTTTCTTGAATACCTCCAAGGATGGTGACTCCACCACCCCACTGGGCAGCCTGTTCCAGTGCCTGACCACTCTTTCAGTACAGAAATTCTTCCTAATGTCCTATCTAAACCTCCCATGCTGCAACTTCAGGCCATCTGATCCTGTCATTACTTACTTGGGAGAAGAGGCCAACACCCACCTCACTACAACCTCCTTTCAGGTGGTTGGAGAGGGCAACGAGGTCTCCCCTCAGCCTCCTCTTCTCCAAACGAAACACCCCTGGTTCCCTCAGCCACTCCTTGTATGACTTGTTCTCTAGACCCTTCACCAGCTTGATGGCTCTCCTCTGGACTCGCTCCAGCACCTCAATGTCCTTCCTGTAGTGAGGGGCCCAGAACTGCACACAGTACTCAAGGTGCAGCCGCACCAGTGCCAAGTACAGGGGCACAATCAACTCCCTACTCCTGCTGGCCACACTATTCCTGATGCAGGCCAGGATGCTGTTGGCCTTCTTGACCACTTGGGCTTGCTGCTGGCTCATGTTCATCTGGCTGTCCAACAGCACCCCCAGGCCCTTTTCTGCTGGGCACCTTTCCAGCCACTCTTCCCCAAGCCTGTAGTATTGCCTGGGGTTGTTGTGACCAAAATGCAGGACCTGGCACTTGGCCTTATTGAACCTCATGTAATTGGCCTTGACTCATTGATACAGCCTGTCCAGGTCCCTCTGCAGAGCTTTCCTACCCTCAAGCAGATCAACAGTCCCACCCAGTTTGGTGTTGTCTGCAAACTTACTGAGGGCACAATCAATCCCCTCATCCAGATAATTGATAAAGATATTGAACAAGATTGGCCCCAAAACTGAGCCCTGAGGCACATGACTGGTGACAGGCCATCAAGGTCCAGGCAGCCTCCACTCATATGGGACCTCTCCTGTTGACCAGGATTGTTGATAGATGATGGAGAGAGGCTTAGTGAGCTCCCCTGCCAGCTCTCTTATGCATGTCTAGGCGTAGAAGATCATTAACCACTTCCTCGTAGAGTATGGGGTGGGGGGGGATTGTTCTGCTTTAGTTGTTCTGTTCTTGTAGTACAGCAGGCCCTATGACCTCCAACAGCTGCTTTGTGTCCAGTTCTCAGGGAAGTAGGAGCAGGGAGTCTGAGACACATATGATACACAGTTTGTGACATTATCCCTGTGTCACGGGAATGCACGACAAACCGGGCTCATGTAGAGTCAGACGAAGTGCAGGTAGGAAGCAAGTCCTCAGACAAATTGCTATTTGTTGGCACACTGCAGGGAAGGCTGTGGAAGAGGTCTCCTCCCTTGAGCCAGGCCCCCTGACTGACATGTCTTCAGCCTGTTTAGCAGCCAAGAGCAAGAACTGGCAGCCCACAGTCATCCTGAGCCCTGCCACCACGACCATACTCCTACTTGGCACAGCCCCAGACCAAGGAGCAAGCACCAGCCCAGGGAGCTGCTTTGCTCCCTCAGCTGTCATGAGAGCCCAAGCTGGAGGGAAGGGCTGAAAAGGGTGGGTCTGCCATAGGCTCCCTGGGGCTTGTGATGATACAGCTGAACTTCACCAACCACTCTGATCCCCAAAACGCCTCCCCCTCTATAAACGAGGAGGATGGATAGCCACCTCCCTGCTCCCTTGGTCCCCCTCTTGCCTTCCCCCCAGAGGTGACCTTCAGCAGGGAGGCAGCGTGCCCCCAGGGCCAGAGCCAGGGGGAAGGGGCGGAGCGTCACGCCGAGCCCCTAATGCCTGGCAGCCCCCTCCGGCTGCTCGGCCCACGCTGAGGCCCGGCCGGCA
>NW_009953864.1:1061511-1069640 GCF_000747805.2 Chaetura pelagica
CCGTGCGGCTGCTGCTGCTGCTGCTGCGGGAGGTGAGAGGCTTGGTACGGACCGGGAGGGAGCGTGGGAAGAGCAGTGACAGCTGTGGCAGGATGAAGAAGGCTGGGCAGGCACATAAAAGGGCACTCGCTCCTCACCAACTGGTTTTGGAGGCTCTGGCGTAGCGTACCAGCAGAAGGTAGAGTGCACCCGTTTCCCACATCTGGCTAATGGGTGAGCTTGTTGGGTGGCTCTGCCCCGACGTGTCGCTTCGTGTCCGGCTGTGTCCGGCGGGATGGTGCCGCAGCACCGGCTGGTTGGCTGGGAGGAGGGCGTGATGTGGCTTGGTTCCTTCAAGGTTGCTGCCCGTTTCTCTCCGAGGAGACTCGTGCGTGGAGATGGTGGCTTTCTGCTTGTTGGGGAGAGGCTGGCGGGGCTGTGTTCAGGGAGGCTGCTCGGGGTTTCTGCCCACAGAGAGCGATACGCGGTTCCGCTGAGGGGACGAGCGTGCAGCTCTCTGCGGTGACATTAAGCACTAGCCTGCTGACCAGTTTTAGAAGAAGGCTCATAAATCTATCGGCAATAAGGCCAGAAACAAACCGTGTGATGATCTGTTCTCACCCCTTGCCTGTATTGACTGTGGTTTGCACTGGAGTGAAACTTTTAGGGGGGAAAACGCCTTTCTTGAGTTAAAAATTCCAGATATAGAAGGATAGTCTTCCATACTGTTTGATGAGATTTTTTTAGGGACAAACATCCTTGTTCACAATATCTGCACTGCAACGGAGGTCTGACATGGCCTCATTTCAGCTTCAGATATTGATTTTATTAGAATGCTTTCCCTTAATTGGGAAAACTGTCCTTAGTGAAATTCTAGTACCCACAGCTAAAAAGTCTGCTCCCCTAGGAGTTTCACCTGTAATTGCCAGTCCTGCTGTCATTCTCATGGTTTGGTTCTTCTCTGGTTCTTTTTCCATCAGACTGTAGCCACCAGTGCTAGCTTGTTCAACTGCGGTCTCACTGGTGCCATTAAAAAGATAGAAAACATCCAGTAGTTAATTCTTTTGACCCATCCCTCAGCTGGACTCCAGAAGAGTTCAGGAAATTTACCCTAGAGAAATCAGGCTTTCACATCAGGATAGAGTTAGCATTAAAAAAAAAAAAAGTAGATAAAGAAGAATGCAAAGCAGAGCAAATGGAAAGAATGCATTTCTAATAAAAATACAAAATCCACTGGTGCATGATATTCTCAGTTCTAGTGCAGAAATCATTAGCAGGTGGTCAGCTCTTCAGAAATACAGATGTCCTAACTCAGCTGATTTTCAGAGATTAAATTTCAGACTGTCTCAGGGTGTCTGTGTGTAGAAACCTCTGCAGAAACTGGAGTTCACTGTAAGAGGCAGACTGTCTCAGAACAGGTCTCTTCTTTTGCTGTAATCCATCATAGACTCTGTAAAGTTGAATAGTTGTATCTATTTTCTGTTTACCATGAAACTTTTTTTCTTAAGTTAGCGTCTGGAAAACGCTAGTTTGCCTCTCACTGCTAATGTTTCCTCTGCCTGATGCTTTTTGGGCATTCTTTTCAGGAGAGTGAATGCAACAGTGCCATCTGCAAAATCAGTAACCATTGTACCCTTATTCTATTAGACTTGTACTTTATCATTAAGATGTTTGTCTATATCACTGTAGATAATTCCTAGTGCAATTCTGTATCATCGTCTATATTAAGGCCTGTAACAGAAGTGAGGCTGTACCAGATCCACATTTCTGAGTTTACATAGTGACTATTTTATCTGCAAAGCAGCATGAAGAACTTAGATTTATCTGTCTGATGTTTCATGTTTGTTTCTGTCATTCAACTCCATACTAAACTCCTCACTTCTCTGGTGATTTTAAATGCTTTTGCATGTGTGTACTACATAAGTGTACTAGTTTTATCAATATATTATCTAGCCAAACCCTTTTTGTGTCTTCTGCAAACATATTCTGAATTATTTCAGTGCTTTCTTCTAGATCATTGACGAAGGTAAAAGTATTATAACAGAGTAATGATTTAGCAAACTAAATTGTGTTTAGTGAGAACACCAATAAAATACAATAATTTTCACCATACTGGTCTTATTTTTAAGTCAATTAAAAATATGTAGCTTATTGATTTTCACCAGTGCCAGAACGAATTTGTACAGATAGCTTTCAGGGAGTGACCAGTGAACGGGATATTTCCGGCAGGTGCTGTACAAACCAGTACAGTGCTGAGAACTCTGCTGGACTCCCATCAAGGCTTTCGAAGTTGAAGGTAAACCCCCATAGGCAGGGTCCTTACACAGCCCCTAGAAGAAATTAACTCAGTGGTTTGGTAATGACAGAGACACCAAGGCATCTGAATTACTTCATGCACTAAGTCCATTTGAGGAAAATGTTTTTTGTTAATGGTGGTGCACAAGTATTCAGGTAGAAACAAAGTAGGCAACACCCAGAAATGGACAGGAAGAAGAAGTGGAGCTTTTTCCTCAAAAAAACGCCAGTAATTCGGAAAAAAACTCTGGAGTTCTAATGGATGTATAAAGTAGTAGAGTTTCTCAGTGTAGTTTTTCTGCAAAAAGAGATCTTGGGGCCACAGAATGAGGCAGAGGGTAATTGTAGCTGAATGCATCACAGGAGGCATTCCCCAAGGAGCAGTTAATGTTTTAACATGGGGGGCAGAAAAAGTTGTGAGGCTTCAGAAAAGAGCTATCAAATGGATCTGAGAACTGACCAAAGGGCTTGGTGTGAGAATTGAACAGAAGGTTGTTTGAAGGCATTTAACCAATACGAACACTAAAAAGTGTCATGATCAGAGAGCACAGAGATGTTTATTCAAAATTCAAAATGTAACTACCATTTCTGGAAGCATCCTGTTATTAAACTAACTGGTGTGAACAGTAGAGAAGCACAATGTGCCAGAGAGTTTGTGAAGCCTAAATAAATTGCTTATTATAGGTCTAATAAACATTAGTTAAATACATAGCCTGAGTTTCAGGCTGTACCCTGCTAATTTGTAACCCCGTACCCAACAGAGATAGGTGCAGAGCACCCAGGCACTCTCTACTCAGTGACGACCCAAATTTGACTCTCATTTATCTTCCTAGATAATGGCAGTGATATCTCAGAGAAAGGCCTGAGAAATTTGGCTGTTTCCTAAAGTACGGACTTAATTCAGCACCGTGTTCTGTAATCAGTTTCCTTAAGTGCAGCAGGGGCCAAAGCCTGCAAACTGTTCCAGAGTGACTGCAGCTGGGGCTTCCTTCATATGGAGCCCTGATCAGACCCACAGGATTATTACTGTCCCTCAAGGCACTCTACCCATATCCTCTGTCTGATCTGTTTTTCCCAAGCTGGCAATTTCCCTTTGATGCTCTGTTAGTACCCAATCTGTACTCCCATGCCAGTGCAGCCATGCATGGAAGTAAGGATCCTTGTCACCTACATTGCAGTTAACTTGAAATGTGGAGTGGAAGGACACAAGAGTTTTCTGGGTTGTTGGTTTTTGGGGGTTTTTTTGGGTTTTTTTGTGTATGTGTTTTTGGTTTTTTTTTAATTGCAAAAGCTTATGGACTGAAAATATTTGACTTCCAAACCTGGAGTAAGAACAAAGAATATGCAGAGAAGTGAATCTTCCCAAAGTGAAGTGAAAACTCCCCAAAGTTTTCACACAGTAAATGGGAGATAAGTAATGAATGATATAAAAACTGATTAGATTAATAACATAATAAATAATTCAAAACAAATAAAAACAGATTAATGAATAAACATTTGAAAATAATATAATTATTGAATATTACATTTAGTGGATGTTGCGAGAAGATTCTACCCTTTGGATTAGAGAGCACTAACAGGTGGCAAGCCCACTAGGGAGGAAATTTTATCTAACTCAAGTCTGAGAAATTAAGTTATCTGAGAAGATCGTTAACCATTTGCTGACAAGAACCTGTATATGACCATGAATTTGACATAGGAGAAACATTGTCTTACAAAAGAAATCTTCTGATATTTTTTCACAAATATCAATCTGATGTGTTCTGCACAAGACATGCAGACATCTCTCCTGTCACACTTCCTATTTAGTGTGGCTTTAGCCTATCTAATATCAAGTTGAGCTCTCTGTCTTTCAAAGGTCTATTACATTTTAAGTTTTTTTTCTCTAGATGCCTAGCTAGGGCTCTTTAAAAGGCTTTTTTAGCTATTTGTTTTAACACCAACATGTGGTAACACCAGTTTGGAAATGTCTGTGGCAGAGCGGGTCTGTTTGCATTCACTCTGTGATGCCATTGCAGTGTGGAATTTTGCAAGCTGTGCTAGCTGGGCAGCAAAGAGGAGGACATCAAAGCAAAATCTCTAAACCACTTTCCAAACTGTCTTTCCCTGTGAGTTTCTCCCCAGCCTACCATTCATCCCCTCCCACACACACACTTGTTCATTGTTGAACTCCCTATGGACTTTACTAACTTTGGCTGCTGTTGGCTTTCAGACCCAGCCAAAGCTTTGCAGAAAAGTAGGGCCAATTAAGACTGAGCAATGCAGCCTAGCAGATAAGGGAAGGGAAAATAAGGGGAGCTTTCCCACAAGTTGTACCAATCTTCTGTACAAATCCAGATTTCCTGTAGTTTTCCTAGGTTTTAATAATTCTGTTGCTAAATTACTGGATTTTTAAGAGTGACCATTAGCAGCAGTGGGGGCTTGAAGTTGAAGGAACTGTAAATAAGCTCTGGTCACAGACAGAGGAATGTAAAAATTAATTAATTAATTAAATTAAAACTAAATTAAATTTTAATTAATTAATTAATTAATTAATTTGAATTTAATTATTTCTGCCTGCTCCCACTCCTATTCCCAGGACGCCGTCTTCTTTTTTAGCAACATCAGGTTCCCTTCCCCCAAAAATGTGTCATGCAAGTCAAAATATTTCTTGGGAAGGACTCCTGAGTTTGTAGGTGCAGGGGTCAGCCACTGGTTTTACACTGGAGCTCTGTCTCACTGCACACTGTTTAAGACACATCCAAGAATGTTGCTACCCTCAGCCTCTTGGGTTGCATCCTGGGCTGCATTAGGCAAAAGTGTTTCCTGCAGGTGGAGGAAGGTGATCCTTCCTCTCTATTCAGTGTTGGAGGCCATGCCTGGAGTCACGGGTCCAGCTCTGGGCTCTTCAGCAGAAGAGAGGTATGAACATACTGGAATTAATCCATCCCGTGAAGATGATTAAGATCATAGAATCATAGAATCTTAGGGGCTGGAAGGGACCTCGAGAGATCATCTGGTCCAACCCCCCTGCCAGAGCAGATGTCGGAACATCTCTTCTATGAGGAGAGGCTAAGAGAGCTGGGACTTGTTTAGCCTCAAGAGGTGAAAGCTTGAGGGGATCATCTTATCAATATGTATAAGTAACAGTAAAAAACATACAGCCAGAGTCATAGTGATAATGAGTGACAAGACAAGAATCAGTGGGCCTGAAACACAGAATTTTTATTTAAGCATAAGAAAAAGCTTTTTTACCATAAAGATGATGAATCTCTGAGCAATGTTAACTTTCCTCTGAGCAGAAGGGTGTGCTAAGTGATCTCCAGTGGTACTTTCTGACCTCAACCATTCCGTGACTCTGGTTCTGTGACGTTGCTCCAAAGCCAGGCTCTCAGGCCTGGGGTGCCTGTGTTCAAAGCACAGGGAGGTGGTCAGGAGGTTATAGTGCTGCCACAGGTGCCTTAAAATGCTGTCTTGTAGTTTGCTGGGAGGACTGAAAAAGCGTTTGTCTGAAACGGGTCTGAAGCACCTGGCTGTAGCTCAAAATGCCTTTGATGTCCGAGCTTCCTTCCTGCCTATGTTTCTTGGCTGTACAGAGGAGTGACTTTGTGTCACAAATGTCATCAGTCATGGGAGGTACTGAGCTCCCTTTGGCTTGCTTGGAGCGCACTGCCTCTGCCTAGTGATCCCTTCTTTGTTGTGGCCCAGTGGTGCCTCTGCCCAAGGGGCGAGTGTCTCTGCTGCTGCCCCAAGCACTTCCTTCCATCGAGGTGGGTTTCTGGGTGGAGAGACACAGCCTTGCTGCAGGAGGCTGAGGAGAACAAGAGGACTGGGTGACACCTGATAACCTGGCACTCTGTTAATGCTTCGCTTGTTGCCTTGGAAACTAGAATGAGAGGAGGCCTGGAAAGCCAAGCTTTGGTACCACGGGCATAGAAAGGTGATCCAGGTCTTTGAAACGAGAGGCCATAGGGACTACAATTAGAGTGAGTCACTCGTCTGTCTGGAGGCCAGAAAGGACTAGAGGGCCGAAGGAGGCTGCCTTCCATACACCGAACTTTTATGTGATGAGGGACCCAGAGGTATGCTGTAGGAAAGCACAAGCTCTAGCACAGCTGCAGAAGTGCTCAGGCTCCAGGTGGCAGTATTCCCTGCCATGGTGTAGCTTGCATGGCATGTCTGATCTGGTTTTCTCTCTGCATGTTGTGATGTTCCTGACGTGGACTGTGGTGTTTCTGCAGCGCTCAGCCATGACCGAGAGCTCAGCTGTGGCAGGGACAATGGCACCAGCTGTCCTAGATGAGCTCCTGGAGATCACAGCTCAGAGCCTGGTGCGCACCGAGGTGGCCGAGCACTATGAGGTTGTTCGAGAGCTGGGCAGGGGCAAGTATGGCCACGTGATGCTAGTGACCCACAGGCAGAGAGGTAAGGAACTGAGTGTGGCCTACGAGCTACTGTGCCTTGCCTCCTCTCCACTTGCCAGGGCACTGGGTGGGCTGGTGGCTCCCTGGGACGATGCACCAGGCAAGGTGAGGGGTCCTCAGGGAGACTGGCAGGACAGGGATCTCCTCAGCTAGGGACCATGCCATCAAACCCATCCAGGGATCAAGTGATGCCAGAGGGAAGCCCCAGGCCTCAGCTTAAGTGGTGCCATAAGTTCCATGGACAGAGGGTGTGAGTGGAGGTCCTAGGTGGGGTTGGCCAAGGCCATTAAGACCTTTAAGTGCCCACAGGGCCCTGACACTACTTTTCCACAGTAGTCCCAGCTCGGACTGATGGGCCCACATAGCCTGAATTTCCCTTAGCTTCCCAGTGCTGTGCTTGCACTGACTGGCTCTAAACTCACACCTGCAGCAGTGCCTGCCCCCAGATCTGGTGTTCACAATACATATGCACACAAACCTTAGGGCCAAGGACCTTCTGGTGGCTGTGAGTGTCCAGACCCATGGCTGGCTCAGTGCCTTCTCTGTCTGGCTGTGGTGTGAGTGACTTTTCAGGGATTGTCTAACTCACTGTCCCGATCCCCAGGAACTCCTATGGCTCTCAAGCTTCTACCCAAAGCCAGTACCAAGCTGCACACCTTCCTGTATGAGTATTGTGTGGCACTCTCCCTTGCCACCCACCCTGCCATCATCAGCATGTTTGGAATTGCCATTGAGTCCAGCCAGTACTATGGCTTCCTCTATGAACCAGCACTGCACAAAGACCTCATCTCTATCATCAAACCCCGGGTGAGTGCTTCTGCAGGGCCATGGGAACTGGGACTGCAGAGTCTGGCTCCTGTGCAGGCTGGCTGGGTTGGAGGGAGGGAGGTAAAGGCAATGAGTCTTTCTGGCACCTGCAGCACTGAAGCAGATTCAGGCCTGCAGGACCAGAAATGCAAAGGTCTTCCCCAGTGCAGAGCACAAAGGTGAGATCCCAGCTGGCAGGGCTGCCAAGGTGCCCTGCGAGTGCTGGATCTCCTGTCTCTCCCCCTGTGCAGGACGGGATTCCCGAGCCAGCTGCCAAGCAGTGTGCCAGGCAGCTCGTGAGTGCGCTGGAGTTCATCCACAGCCGAGGGCTCGTGTACCGGGACGTCAAGCCGGAGAACGTGCTGCTTTTCGATCCCGAGTGCCGGTGCATCAAGCTGACTGACTTCGGGCTTACACGGCCCAAGGGCACCAAGCTGAAGCTGGTGGCCGGGGTAATCCCCTACACTGCCCCTGAGCTGAGCAACACTGCTGATGCCCAGGGGGTGCCCATCGACGCCAGCTTGGACGCCTGGGCCTTCGGCGTGCTGCTTTTCTGCCTGCTGACTGGCTACTTCCCCTGGGAGCAGAGCCTGCCGGATGACCCTTTCTTTGAGGACTTCATGCTGTGGCAGGAGACGGGGTCCG